>NC_048581.1:87014885-87037385 GCF_013265735.2 Oncorhynchus mykiss
TAGTAATACCTATGATAAATCATTCTAACCTGGCCAGGCAGACATTGTTAACTTAAAACCAAACTGAATCCTTTCCAAAGACTTCCTGACAACTACATGAAGGATTGGCAAATATTCCCCTCAGTCTACGGATGATGACAATCCGCCATTTTCTCTGAGTCACTTTGTGAAAAACAGACAGTACAAAATGTCAAAATGTGTGATTCTTATCTCATGGTACACACTGTTCTGATACACCTCAATAGTACAATATAAATGTAACTGCAATCCTACTCTCAATAATAGGTGTTGTGGAGATGCAGCTCATTCAATAACCAGAAGAAGGAGTTGGTGGTGAAAAGTGCTTAAACACACGTCCAGGGAAACCAGCCCACCAGTCTATGGTCCAGAGAAACCAGCCCACCACAGTCTATGGTCCAGAGAAACCAGCCCACCACAGTCTATGGTCCAGAGAAACCAGCCCACCAGTCTATGGTCCAGAGAAACCAGCCCACCACAGTCTATGGTCCAGGGAAACCAGCCCACCAGTCTATGGTCCAGAGAAACCAGCCCACCAGTCTATGGTCCAGGGAAACCAGCCCACCACAGTCTATGGTCCAGAGAAACCAGCCCACCACAGTCTATGGTCCAGAGAAACCAGCCCACCAGTCTATGGTCCAGGGAAACCAGCCCACCACAGTCTATGGTCCAGAGAAACCAGCCCACCACAGTCTATGGTCCGGGGAAACCAGCCCACCACAGTCTATGGTCCAGAGAAACCAGCCCACCACAGTCTATGGTCCGGGGAAACCAGCCCACCAGTCTATGGTCCAGGGAAACCAGCCCACCACAGTCTATGGTCCAGAGAAATCAGCCCACCACAGTCTATGGTCCGGGGAAACCAGCCCACCACAGTCTATGGTCCAGAGTAACCAGCCCACCACAGTCTATGGTCCAGAGAAACCAGCCCACCACAGTCTATGGTTCAGAGAAACCAGCCCACCACAGTCTATGGTCCAGGGAAAACAGCCCACCACAGTCTATGGTCCAGGGAAACCAGCCCACCACAGTCTCTGGTCCAGAGAAACCAGCCCACCACAGTCTATGGTCCAGAGTAACCAGCCCACCACAGTCTATGGTCCAGAGAAACCAGCCCACCACAGTCTATGGTCCAGAGAAACCAGACCACCACAGTCTATGGTCCAGGGAAACCAGCCCACCACAGTCTATGGTCCAGAGAAACCAGCCCACCACAGTCTATGGTCCGGAGAAACCAGCCCACCACAGTCTATGGTCCAGGGAAACCAGCCCACCACAGTCTATGGTCCAGAGAAACCAGCCCACCACAGTCTATGGTCCAGAGAAACCAGCCCACCACAGTATATGGTCCAGAGAAACCAGCCCACCACAGTCTATGGTCCAGAGAAACCAGCCCACCACAGTCTATGGTCCAGGGAAACCAGCCCACCACAGTCTATGGTCCAGGGAAACCAGCCCACCACAGTCTATGGTCCAGGGAAACCAGTAGTGCTGTAGTGCACTACTGTTGATCCCTATGGGACCTGGTCACAATGTACCGTAGTGCACTACTGTTGATCTCTATGGGACCTGGTCACAATGTACCGTAGTGCACTACTGTTGATCTCTATGGGACCTGGTCACAATGTACTGTAGTGCACTACTGTTGATCTCTATGGGACCTGGTCACAATGTACCGTAGTGCACTACTGTTGATCCCTATGGGACCTGGTCACAATGTACTGTAGTGCACTACTGTTGATCCCTATGGGACCTGGTCACAATGTACAGTAGTGCACTACTGTTGATCTCTATGGGACCTGGTCACAATGTACCGTAGTGCACTACTGTTGATCCCTATGGGACCTGGTCACAATGTACCGTAGTGCACTACTGTTGATCCCTATGGGACCTGGTCACAATGTACTGTAGTGCACTATATGGGAATAGGGTGTCATTTGGGAGACAACCATGGTGATCAATGTGTATTGTCCCTGTCACGTAAAGTCGACCAGACTTATGTAAGTTAAAGCCTTTTACTGTCCTAAGGCAAAGACTCAGTACGGCCTCGCTTTCAATAAACAACCCCATAACAATCCATGACCAAAAAAACAATCTCGGTCGTGGAGTCATTTTAACAGACGCCGATCTATTCTGCCCCGAGCGGGGATCAAACTCAGAAGCCTCAGCACAACAAGACGTGTCCCATAAAAGCCAACCATCTAAGCCAACTGAGAAAGAGACTAGTCTGTCACTGTGTGAGTGACAGTTGGCCTTCACCATAGCGTGACGTATTAGAGGTTGATAGGATCTCTGTGGCCGTCTTCAGTGTGCTTCAGCCAACACACCACAGGTCAGTTTCCCATCCAGTCACAACAAAACAATGAACCTCTAAGAGAACTCAAATGTCTCAATGAAATGAGTGTAGGCAGACTGGGGGAAATGTATTCACCTACCTACCTACCTACCTACCTACCTACCTACCTACCTACCTACCTACCTACCTACCTACCTACCTACCTACCTACCTACCAACTACCTACCTACCAACTACCTACCTACCTATCTATCTACCTACTTAACAACCTACCTACCTACCTACCTACGTACATACCTACCTACCTACCTACCTACCTACCTACCTACCTACCTACCTACCTACCTACCTACCTACCTACCAACTACCTACCTACCTACCAACTACCTACCTACCTACCAACTACCTACCTACCTACCTACCTGCCTACCTACCTACCTACCTACCTACCTACTACCCACCTACCTACCTTCCCTACCTACCTACCTACCTACCTACCTACCTACCTACCTACCTACCTACCTACCTACCTACCTACCTACCTACCTAACAACCTACCTACCTACCTACCTACCTACCTACCTACCTACCTACCTACCTACCTACCTACCTACCTACCTACCTACCTACCTACCAACTACCTACCAACTACCTACCTACCTACCAACTACCTACCTACCTACCTACCTACCTACCTACCTACCTATCTACCTACCTACCTACCTACTACCCACCTACCTACCTTCCTTCCTTCCCTACCTACCTACCTACCTACCTACCTACCTACCTACCTACCTACCAACTACCTACCTACCTACATACCTACCAACTACCTACCTACCTACCAACCTACCTACCTATTACCTACCTACCAACTACCTTCCTACCAACTACCTACCTACCTACCTACCTACCTATCAACTACCTACCTACCTACCTACCTACCAACTACCTATCAACTACCTACCAACCTACCTACCTACCAACCTACTACCTACCTATCTACCTATCTACTTACCTACCTACCTACTTACTTACCTACCTACCTACCTACCTACCTACCTACCTACCTACCTGCCTACCTACCTACCTACTACCTACCTACCTACCTACCTACCTACCAATCTACCAACTACCTACCTACCTACCAACTACCTACCTACCTACCTACCTACCTACCTACCTACCTACCTACCTACCTACCTACCTACCTACCTACCAACCTACCTACCAACCTACCAAGTACCTACCTACCAACCTACCAACTACCTACCTACCAACCTACCAACCTACCAACTACCTACCTACTACCTACCTACTACCTACCTACCTACCCACCTACCTACCAACATACCAACTACCTACCTACCTACCAACCTACCAACTACCTACCTACCTACCTACCTACCTACCTACCTACCTACCTACCTACCAACTACCTACCTACCTACCTACCTACCTACTACCTACCTACCTACCTACATACCTACCTACCTACCTACCTACCTACCTACCTACCTACCTACCTACCTACCTACCTACCTACCTACCTACCTACCTACCTACCTACCTACTACCTACCTACCTACCTACATACCTACCTACCTACCTACCTACCTACCTACCTACCTACCTACCTACCTACCTACCTACCTACCTACCTACCAACCGACCTCTAAAATCATTACACATACACAGAAAATGACACAGAACCAAAGATTAGCCTGGGGCCAAAAAGGAACATTAAAACTACTATATTAAATTACAACCTAAAGAAACAACCTCCAATGTGGCAGACATTTTACTTGTACATTTAGCATATACACTCTTACAACATTGCAACTTACAGGAGCAATTACGGTTTAAGAGCCATGCTCAAGGGTACATCATCAGATGTTTACACCAAGTCAGCTCAGGGATTTCAACTAGCCACCTTTTGGTTACTGGTCCAACACACTAACCACTAGTCTACCCTGCCACCCCTTAACCAATAGGATACCCTGCCACCCCTTAACCAATAGGATACCCTGCCTCCCCTTAACCACTAGGGTACCCTGCCGCCTCTTAACCAATAGGATACCCTGCCACCCCTTAACCACTAGGGTACCCTGCCACCCCTTAACCAATAGGATACCCTGCCACCCCTTAACCAATAGGGTACCCTGCCACCCCTTAACCAATAGGATACCCTGCCTCCCCTTAACCACTAGGGTACCCTGCCGCCTCTTAACCAATAGGATACCCTGCCACCCCTTAACCACTAGGGTACCCTGCCACCCCTTAACCAATAGGATACCCTGCCACCCCTTAACCAATAGGATACCCTGCCGCCTCTTAACCACTAGGATACCCTGCTAGGATACCCTAGTTTATGTGTCGGGGGGCTAGGGTCAGTTTGTTATATCTGGGGTACTTCTCCTGTCCTATTCGGTGTCCTGTGTGAATTTAATTGTGCTCTCTCTAATTCTCTCTTTCTCTCTTTCTTTCTCTCTATCGGAGGACCTGAGCCCTAGGACCATGCCTCAGGACTACCTGACATGATGACTCCTTGCTGTCCCCAGTCCACCTGGCCGTGCTGCTGCTCCAGTTTCAACTGTTCTGCCTTATTATTATTGGACCATGCTGGTCATTTATGAACATTTGAACATTTTGGCCATGTTCTGTTATAATCTCCACCCGGCAACAGCCAGAAGAGGACTGGCCACCCCACATAGCCTGGTTCCTCTCTAGGTTTCTTCCTAGGTTTTGGCCTTTCTAGGGAGTTTTTCCTAGCCACCGTGCTTCTACACCTGCATTGCTTGCTGTTTGGGGTTTTAGGCTGGGTTTCTGTACAGCACTTTGAGATATCAGCTGATGTACGAAGGGTTATATAAATACATTCAATTTGATTTTGATTTGGATACCCTGCCGTCCCTTAACCAATAGGATACCCTGCCGCCTCTTAACCAATAGGATACCTACATACCCAAGGTCTTGCCAACCAGAATGTTTTTTAAATTTTTTTTATTCTAATCATATAAAAGAACAGCAGCTTCTTGAAGACAACCTCTAACCGCTCTGTGTGAAAAATATTCATGATCAGAACATCTCTCATCAAAAAACCCATTCATCCAGACAACCTGAAGAAAATAGATTCATAACCATCTATCGCCAAGACATTATGCAAAAACAAAGACTGAAACAGCACCGAAGCATGGCCTGGAGCTATGACTGCGGCTGAGGCCATGATGTTGACAGGTGTTTAACACAGATTACAGTCATCACAGCATCTCTCTAGGCTAACAACACTGATTTACTATACCGTGATTGGCTGTGGGTTGAACTGTCGTTTTCCTGACAGCCATAGGTTTACATTACGGCTTCACAGTTTCTCATACACACACACATACGAACACACACACAGACACACACGCACACGCACACGCACACACACACACACACACCGGCTTCTTCTTCTCACACATCTGTTAAACAACCTTTGAATCAAAGTCGAAGCCAGACCACATACACAGTATAATGGAAAGTACCCATGGCAGCATTGAGCTGCTCTCTGCTCTGCTCCCCAAATCAAGCAAATGAGACTAGCAGCTCCTCCAAACCAGAGATTTCTCTCTATATATCTATCCAGACCAATAGGAAAAACTATGAGTGATGCATTTTTCACAGTCTTAGAGAGAGAGAGACAGAGAGGGAGAGACAAAGACAGAGACAGAGAGAGAGAGAGAGAGAGAGAGAGAGAGAGAGAGAGAGAGAGAGAGAGAGAGAGAGAGAGAGAGAGAGAGAGAGAGAATGGAATGGAAAATGTATAAAACTCACCTTATCTCCTTTGTCTCCTCTGTCTCCACGTGGTCCCTGCTCTCCTGGGGGGCCCTGAGGAGGGAGGAAAGACTAGTGAGTATTCAGGTGCATCTGAACACTAAACGTACATCCAAAATACCACCTTATTCCCCATGTAGTGCACTACTTTTGACCAGGACCCCATAGGGATCTGTTGAAAAGTAGTGCACTAAATAGCGGAATATGATGCCATTTGGATCGCACTGCACACACATAATACAGGACGCTGTTATTAAAGATGATAAAAAACGGCGGGGGGGGGGGGGGAGGGCCTCCCGGGTGGCGCAGTAGTTAAGGGCAGAGACTCTGAGTTCGCGCCCAGGCTCTGTCGCAACCGGCCGCGACCGCGAGGTCCTGTGGGGCGACGCACAATTGGCCTAGCGTCGTCCGGGTTAGGGAGGGCGTGGCCGGTAGGGAAATCCTTGTCTCATCGCGCACCAGCGACTCCTGTGGCGGGCCGGGCGCAGTGCACGCTAACCAAGGTTGCCAGGTGCACGGTGTTTCCTCCGACACATTGGTGCGGCTGGCTTCCGGTTTGGATGCGCGCTATGTTAAGAAGCAGTGCGGCTTGGTTGGGTTGTGTATCGGAGGACGCGTGACTTTCAACCTTCCTCTCTCCTGAGCCCGTACGGGAGTTGTAGCGATAAGACAAGATAGTAGCTACTAAACAATTGGATACCACGAAATTGGGGAGAAAAGGGGTAAAATTCAAAACAAAAAAAAACAGGGGGGGGGCCATGTTCAACAGGGGGGGGGGGCATGTTCAACAGGGGGGGGACATGTTCAACAGGGGGGGGGGCATGTTCAACAGGGGGGGGGGGCATGTTCAACAGGGGGGGGGCATGTTCAACAGGGGGGGGGGACATGTTCAACAGGGGGGGGGACATGTTCAACAGGGGGGGGGACATGTTCAACAGGGGGGGGGGCATGTTCAACAGGGGGGGGACATGTTCAACGGGGGGGGGGACATGTTCAACGGGGGGGGACATGTTCAACAGGGGGGGGACATGTTCAACAGGGGTGGGGACATGTCCAACAGGGGGGGGGGAAATGTTCAACAGGGGGGGGGGACATGTTCAACAGGGGGGGGGGGGGCATGTTCAACAGGGGTGGGGACATGTTCAACAGGGGGGGGGGGGGACATGTTCAACAGGGGGGGGGACATGTTCAACAGGGGTGGGGACATGTTCAACAGGGGGGGGCATGTTGAAATGGTTTCCATACCAAAGGGCCTCCAGGTCCTCTTGGTCCTACGACCTGAGAAACAGGAAACAGAAGAAGAACTAGTCACATTGTAGTCAGTCGTGAGTTGTTTTCTTCCTACGTTCAATCGCAGGGTTGATTTTTATTTATTTATTTCTTATTTCGTCTTTATTTATTTAACCAGGTAGGCTAGTTGAGAACAAGTTATAATTTCTAACTGCGACCTGGCCAAGATAAAGCAAAGCAGTACGACAGAAACAACAACACAGAGTTACACATAGAGTAAAACAAACATACAATCAGTAATACAATAGAAAAAAAGAAAGTCTATATACAGTGTGTGTGATTAAAGTTAGAAGGTCCACCTAGTACTTATAATGACTTTAAAACCAGACACAGGAAGTCCCCCCCCCCCCCCCCCCCCCCCCCCCCAAAAAAAATGATGTTAATTTTCTCATATTCTTTTGAATTGGACGCGTGAAATATAAATCTGACCTTTATATGACCTCGAAGTGCTGAATACAATAGTTTTAATATTGTTAACGAGTTTAAGGATAGCTGTCAAGAAGTTTATTTCCCCTAATAGCATACCGTTGCTAATCACATACATTTCAAGGGTATGCATAATAAATGACAGCAAACAATGTCCTGTTATTTCCTGGAAGAGAACGAAAGAGAGAAATAAAGAAAGAAAGGGAGAGAGACAGCGAGAGAGATAGATAGAGAAAGAGAGAGAGAGAGAGAGAGCAGTGAGCAGAGAGTGTGAGAGAGAGGAGAGCAGAGAGAGAGAGAGAGGGAGGGAGAGAGAGAGACAGAGAGAGAGAGAGAGAGACAGAGAGAGACAGAGAGAGAGGGAGGGAGAGAGAGAGAGGAGAGGGAGGGAGAGAGAGAGAGGAGAGAGCAGAGAGAGAGCGAGAGAGAGGAGAGCAGAGAGAGAGAGAGAGAGAGAGAGAGAGAGAGAGAGAGGAGAGCAGAGAGAGAGAGAGAGAGAGAGAGAGAGAGAGAGAGAGAGAGGGAGAATAGAGAGAGAGAGAGAGAGAAAGAGACAGAGAGAGAGAGAGAGAGAGAGAGAGAGAGAGAGAGAGAGAGAGAGGAGAGCAGAGAGAGAGAGAGAGAGACAGAGAGAGAGAGGGAGGGAGAGAGAGAGAGAGAGAGGAGAGCAGAGAGAGAGAGAGGAGAGCAGAGAGAGAGAGAGAGAGAGAGGGGAGAGAGGAGAGCAGAGACAGAGAGAGAGAGAGAGAGAGAGAGAGGAGAGCAGAGAGAGAGAGAGAGAGAGAGGGGAGAGAGGAGAGCAGAGACAGAGAGAGAGGAGAGCAGAGAGAGAGAGAGAGAGAGGGGAGAGAGGAGAGCAGAGACAGAGAGAGAGGAGAGCAGAGACAGAGAGAAAGAGACAGAGAGAGAGTGAGAGAGGAGAGCAGAGTAGAATAAAGTATTTACATGTGTGTAGCAGAGAGTGGGGATCAACTGAGCTCCCCCTCCCCCCCTCCCCCCTCTCTCTCTCTCCCCCTCCGCGCTCTCTCAATTCAATTCAATTCAATTCAAGGGCTTTATTGGCATGGGAAACATGTGTTAACATTGCCAAAGCAAGTGAGGTAGACAACATACAAAGTGAAAATATAAAGTGAAAAACAACAAAAATTAACAGTAAACATTACACATACAGAGGTTTCAAAAAAAAAAAAAGGTTTCTCTCTCTCTCTCTCTCTCTCTGTCTGCAGCTTTTTACAGTAGGGATCTGATACCACTGCTGAGAGGGTAATGAAGGAATTAAGGTTTTGTTGTGTTTGGTTCTCTGCCTTCTGAGTATGCTAACCCTAACCCAAGTCAGCTCTAATAAAATGAAATAAAGCCCCCACAAAAAATGAAATATGGGTTAAATGCGTAATAAACCTAACCAGACCTGACCAGGAAATATGACTCAAATTTAGACCCTATCCAGGTCTAGCTAATGTTATCATCTTTTCACCCTTTTATGTGCTAATTTATTAAAGCATTTTGAGCTGCATGTTAGGTGCATTGTTGTTATTGTAATGAACGGCCCGGACAGCCTTCCGATGACCTGGCCTCTGTTCCTGTGTCATTACCAGGACAATCCCCTTCACAGCAGGGAGAATGATTCCGTAGCTAATACTATACTGACCTGGCCTCTGTTCCTGTGTCATTACCAGGACAATCCCCTTCACAGCAGGGAGAATGATTCCGTAGCTAATACTATACCGACCTGGCCTCTGTTCCTGTGTCATTACCAGGACAATCCCCTTCACAGCAGGGAGAATGATTCCGTAGCTAATACTATACTGACCTGGCCTCTGTTCCTGTGTCATTACCAGGACAATCCCCTTCACAGCAGGGAGAATGATTCCGTAGCTAATACTATACTGACCTGGCCTCTGTTCCTGTGTCATTACCAGGACAATCCCCTTCACAGCAGGGAGAATGATTCCGTAGCTAATACTATACTGACCTGGCCTCTGTTCCTGTGTCATTACCAGGACAATCCCCTTCACAGCAGGGAGAATGATTCCGTAGCTAATACTATACCGACCTGGCCTCTGTTCCTGTGTCATTACCAGGACAATCCCCTTCACAGCAGGGAGAATGATTCCGTAGCTAATACTATACTGTCCTAGTGCCTTAACTGTCCGTAAGTGCAATGTTAGTCCCTTTACAAACGATATATAACACTAGCAATACCCGTCACCATGTCACCATGTTCTGTTGCTCATTGTGCCTCTACAACAACAACAAAAACACACACACAAAAAGGCTCCGTGTTTGATACAAAATAGTAATAATCTAATTTCGGCCTAGTGCTCAGAGGTGAGGCAAGACCCTCTGCCTGGAAACGCAACAGGGGGGAAAAAGACTACTGTAGACCAGCCAGAGGTGGCGAAGATATGAAGACAGTTTTTCAGATAGAGGTGTAATGTGGACCGTTGGAGTTTTACTCACATCTGTGATATCTCCTGGTTCCCCTTTCTGACCCTGTTGGGAAAGAAAGACAGGAAGCAACGACATGAGTGATTCTTTAGGAATAGAGAAGAGAAAAATAGAGAGATGACCTGCATTCACTTGAATTGATTTATATTACTGTCTACCCTGTCTATAAAGAAACAGTGATACGAACGGCAGGCAAAGTCATCCCTGTGGAAGACAAAACAGAGAAACGATACCAACAACAAAGTGAGACGTAACATTACAAAATGATTCCTAGATCTACTTGCTTCACTCCAAACTGAAGATACTTTTAATTTATTTTTATTTTTATGGGGCTCTATGCTCAGATAATCGTATCGTATTTTTTTGCAGTAAATCCTTTTTTAAATCTGACAACGCAGTTGGATTAGCGAGATTCTAGGCTTTCGATACATGTGAGACACTTGTATTTTCATGAATGTTTAATATGACTATTTATGTAGCGATCACCGTATGTTGTGGAATTTCAGCGTAGATTCCAGGCTGAGACCTTCTCATTAGAGACATAGATCTGGAATGTGCTGTACGAGGCTGGAGAAGACATTGTTATTAACTGTCTGACTGCTGCTCACATCAAAGAATCACCTCAATCTGTCAAAACACAGAGTTTAACTTTGGTATTAGTCCAGGTTCACAGCTAATTGAAGCCCTCACAGACAGACAGACAGACAGACAGACAGACAGACAGACAGACAGACAGACAGACAGACAGACACACAGACACACAGACACACAGACACACAAACAAAAACACACCAAACCCAACATTGTCTCACCTTAGCTCCGGGGGCCCCTGTTGGTACGAAGGAAGAGAGCGATGAAAGGAGAGAGAGAGAGAGAGAGAGAGAGAGAGAAAAAGCGAGAGACAGAGAGATGGATGGATGTTAAAACAATGGTAGTGAAATAACCCACTAGGTCTGTCCTCCCTCACTGCTAGCCAGGCAGACTGCAGGAAACCAGAACTATTTAATAACCTCAATTACTGTATTCTAAGGATGCATGCCAAAATGGCACCCTATTCCCTATATAGTGCACTTCTGGGCCCTTAGGGCTCTGGTCAAAAGTAGTGCACTATATAGAGAAGAGGGTGTCATTTGGGACAGAACCTAAAGCACCAGAATGGAATAGCATTTGCAGACCACCACCCCAAATCATAGTGTAGATAATCCCAAAAAACCAAAGAACCCATGAGGATTTGGACAAAGTGTTGGTTGTAGCACCATCTCAGGAGGGGACAGAAGTAAAGCAGGGGAGATAGGTCATACAGAGCAAGAGACAGGGAAAATACATATGCCCATAGAAGGTTTATCTAAGCAAATATATGTCCAAGATACAGTACTCAAATACAGTACTCAAATACAGTACTCAAATACAGTACTCAAAGTAAAGTACTCAAATACAGTACCCAAATACAGTACTCAAATACAGTACCCAAATACAGTACTCAAATACAGTACTCAAATACAGTACCCAAATACAGTACTCAAATACAGTACTCAAATACGGTACTCAAAGTAAAGTACTCAAATACAGTACTCAAATACAGTACTTAAATACAGTACCCAAATACAGTACTCAAATACGGTACTCAAAGTAAGTACTCAAATACAGTACTCAAATACGGTACTCAAAGTAAAGTACTCAAATACAGTACTCAAATACAGTACTCAAATACAGTACTCAGAGTAAAGTACTCAAATACAGTACTCAGAGTAAAGTACTCAAATATAATACTCAAATACAGTACTCAAAGTAGAGTACTCAAATACAGTACTCAAAGTAAAGTACTCAAATATAGTACTCAAATACAGTACTCAGAGTAAAGTACTCAAATACAGTACTCAGAGTAAAGTACTCAAATATAATACTCAAATACAGTACTCAAAGTAGAGTACTCAAATACAGTACTCAAAGTAAAGTACTCAAATATAGTACTCAAATACAGTACTCAAAGTAGAGTACTCAAATACAGTACTCAAATACAGTACTCAAAGTAAAGTACTCAAATACAATACTCATGTCATATTGTATCAAGTAAAAAGGAATCAAAGCAGTATAGGTCATGTCCAGTATAAAACATGTATATAAAATACAAATGACACTTCTGCTTTCAAAGATGCTCTTCGAACATATTCGATGACAAACGCTTGAATGCTCAGTTCAGATCAAAAGAGCTGAGTTGACAAATCCCATATGGCATTGGCAACATACGAGTTCTATCTCACAACAGGCCCCTCATTGTTAGGATATTAACCCAGAATGTGAACTGAGTCTCGGGACACAGCATAATTAATGCTATTGTTTTAACACAGTGTAATGCTGTATCACTGCTCTAATTCCTCTCCACCTTCCATAGAGCCTCCCTCCCTCTCTCTATTCTCCCTCTCTCTCTCTCTCTCTCTCTCTCTCTCTCTCTATTCTCCCTCTCTCTATTCTCTCCCCCCCTCTCTCTCTCTCTCTCTCTATTCTCCCTCTCTCTATTCTCCCTCTCTCTATTCTCCCTCTCTCTCTCTCTCTCTCTCTCTCTCTATTCTCCCTCTCTTTCTCCCTCTATTCTCCCTCTCTCTCTCTCTCTCTCTCTCTCTCTCTATTCTCTCTCTCTCTATTTTCCCTCTCTTTCTCTCTCTCTCTATTCTCCCTCCCTCTCTCTCTATTCTCCCTCTCTCTATTCTCCCTCTCTTTCTCTCTCTCTCTCTCTATTCTCCCTCTCTCTCTCTCTCTCTCTCTATTCTCTCTCTCCCTATTCTCCCTCTCTCTCTCTCTCTCTCTATTCTCTCTCTCCCTATTCTCCCTCTCTTTCTCTCTCTCTCTATTCTCCCTCTCTCTCCATTCTCCCTCTCTCTATTTTTTTTCTCTCTCTCTGTTCTTTCTCTCTCCCCCACTCTATTTCTCTCTCTTCTTCGCTGTCTTTCCTCTCTCTCTCTCTCTCTCTCTCTCACAACTTTTTCTCTCTTGCTCTCTCTCTCTCTCACAACTTTTTTTTTATCTCTCTCCCCCTCTCTATTTCTCTCTCTCTCCTTTGCTGTCTCTCCTCTTTCTCTATTCTCTTTCAAATCACATTTGCTGTATTCTGCAGAGATGAAAGAGAGAGCGAGAGAGTCTGCAGCGGTAGTCAGTATGCTAGGCCATGTCTGTTAAAGTGAGGTAATGACTCCCACATGTGGTCATCATACTGGTGCTGGCTGGCTGGCTGGAGTAATATCCAAGCAAGATGGGCCCAAGGTGAGCTGACCCAACTATGGAAAAATATGGCTGAAGCAGCATTTCTTTCAAATACATTATACAGAAGTGTCATTCTGTTATTTGTTGTTATTTGTTGTTATTTGTTCTTCATTATTTGTTTTTTTTTGGGAAAAGAACAGCATACACCAACATTATATAAGGCCAGCATTATATAGGGCCAGCATTATATAGGGCCAGAATTATATAGGGCCAGCATTATAAATGGCCAGCATTATATAGGGCCAAAAATATATAGGGCCAGCTTTATATAGGGCCAGCATTATATAGGGCCAGCATTATATAGGGCCAGCATTATATAGGGTCAGCCTTATGTAGGGCCAGCATTATATAGGGCCAGCATTAAATAGAGCCAGTATTATATAGGGCCAGCATTATATAGAGCCAGCATTATATAGGGCCAGTAGTATATAGGGCCAGTATTATATAGGGCCAGCATTACATATTACATAGGGCCAGCATTGTATAGGGCCAGTATTATATAGGGCCAGCATTATATAGGGCCAGTATTATATTGGGCCAGCATTATATAGGGCCAGCATTATATAGGTCCAGTATTATATAGGGCCAGCATTATATAGGGCCAGCATTATATAGGGCCAGTATTATATAGGGCCAGCATTATATAGGGCCAAAGCCACAGGTATCGGTAATGGTATAGGCCTTAGGCATCTTCTGATGATATGGTTTATTCCTTACGCTGTTTTTTTCCCAAAAGTAACAATATGAATTCCACAGACAGACAGTAATTTATTTATGTGTGGTAAATAAATAAATAAATTACGACCACTTGGGGGAGCTTCCCCGTCCCGCACGCAGATGGGGCAACACTCTCCGAATGGGATCTCAGGTTTGGGGCAGTCTTTAATCTCCTCGCAGATTATTTCGTCACACAGGACAGTTCCCGTGTCGCACACACAAATACGACACGGCTCTGGTTTCCATACGTCCTTGTCACTATAGCTCTGTCCGTCCTGCATACAGCTGCCTACGTCCTCTGTGAGTGAGTGAGTGAGTGAGTGTGTGTGTGTGTGTGTGTGTGTGTGTGTGTGTGTGTGTGTGTGTGTGTGTGTGTGTGTGTGTGTGTGTGTGTGTGCGTGCGTGCGCGCGAGTGTGTGTGTGTGTGTGTGTGTGTGTGTGTGTGTGTGTGTGTGACCAGACACAACACAAGAGGCCAGAGCAGGTGTGTGTGGTGGGAGGGAAGAGAGACAATAATGCATCATCAATCAATCAATCAATTAGCTAGGGATAAAATGTCAGTTAGTGGCTAGTCATTAGACAATAGGCTACAATACATTTTGATGTAAACAACAAAATACCACCATTTTGTTGTTTTGAAATACCAGGCTGAGCCAGACCCACAACAAAGACAACCCATTATCCAAAACTATTGACACCTTTGTTTGTTTATAGAGCCACCATGTTCCAGGTAAACTTTATCACTTGTCAACACATCAGTTGATTCAGAGGCACACAGATACACCGGTGAGACCGGCACCAATCCCCTGCAGGTTCATTATCAACCACTAGGCGTCAGCACTATCTCACAAAACAGGCTGTTTTGGATTTTTTTTCTTCCAAGAGAATCTTGAGTACTGTCTCCATCATTTTGGATCAGTGGACCATGTCGCAAGCCTGAACTTCTCCCTTCAAAGTAGAGGAGTCATTTTAAGACAAATATAACGAACTGTAGCCTACGTAGTCTCAGATGCCCAAACAAAGGCCTACTGCACATGTCTCATTCCCTTGTCTATAAACTGGGTTTGTTGTCTTTAGGCAGAAATGACTTTCTAACCCGAAGCAACGAGTGACACCATTTTCACATAGACTAGGCTACACGCATTGTTCAAACAAGGTGTTTGAGCGTTTAACAAAAAAATACAAAAAATAAAAAAATAATCCGGCCCTCCGAGGGGGGGGGGGGGGGAATCAATATCTCATACCAGAAGTTATCATTCTACCAAACTAACTCAACGTCATGACTGGCACCTCGCAGCTGAAAAGCCCCGGAAGTTAACGTTGGCAGCTCGAGGTCAATCAGGCCATTCCATTAGGCGTCAAGTGGAACTTGAAAAGAGTGGAAGGTGGAATGAAGTAGCTACATTTAGAGGCCTGGGGCCTGGTCAGGTCTAGGTAACCAACAAACCTCTGTAGGCCATGAATGAGGTCCTTTCTTAAAGGGACAGAGCTACCAGAGCCTTGTACAAACATTGGGCCTTTTTAACCCCCATCTGGAAGCCATGAAACGTCAAAGAACGGAAAAATGGACAGCTTTTATACAGAAACCTTTGGGACTATACTTGGTGGGGTGAATTAACATATCTCCTCAGTCAGGTGGGGTGAATTAACATATCTCCTCCGTCAGGTGGGGTGAATTAACATATCTCCTCAGTCAGGTGGGGTGAATTAACATATCTCCTCCGTCAGGTGGGGTGAATTAACATATCTCCTCCGTCAGGTGGGGTGAATTAACATATCTCCTCAGTCCGGTGGGGTGAATTAACATATCTCCTCAGTCAGGTGGGGTGAATTAACATATCTCCTCAGTCAGGTGGGGTAAATTAACATATCTCCTTAGTCACTTGGGCTCCAATGTAAGACCTAGTGATGCACTGACTAAGTAACATTAGCTATTTCTGTTGAAAAATATTTTCTGTTCGATTCCATTTCTGTTCTATTCTATCTCATCTGATGAATAGAGGACAAGTGGTGGTCAGAAAGTGGGATTCTGGTTCTTTATTGCAAACACAAGGATAGGCCTAATCTGTGCTGCAGTCTTCCTGAGTTGGCTACAGCCTCCTCTTTCCTTTAGAAACAAAATGGAGGATGGAACATAATAAAGTGAAGGCAGGTGTGTGGGAGAGACGGATGTTGGAGTTAACTATGGTTCCCAGCTGAATTTGTTGGAACTTGCTGGCGGAGAATTGAATACCTTTTTTCCCCCTCAGCTTCAACATCTAGCCACAAGCCTTCCATGGCATGGTGATATAGATTGTGTCTCAAATAGCTCCCTATTCCCTATTTAAGGGCTCTCTCTTCCCTACACTCTTAGAAAAAGGGTTCCCAAAGGGTTCTCTGACTGTGCCCATAGGAGAACCCTTGTTTCTACAGAGGGTTCTACGTGGAACCCAAAAAGGGTTCTACCTGCAACCAAAGGGTTCTTCAAAGGGTTCTCCTATGGGGACAGCTAAATAGCACTTTTTTTCTCTCTCTAAGAGTGTATGGGCCCTAGTCAAAAGCAGTTCACTAAATAGGGAATAGGGTGCCATTTTTTGGACACACAGATTGAATACCTTCTCACTCAGCTCGGGCCATCTCCACATAGACCTATCCTCCAATGGCATAGCCAGAGAGGTAGAGGTAGTGGATTGACCTCCTCCACCTTGCAGTGACTTGATGCCAGCCAGGGACTGGGTGTCCCCTTTGAGCCTGCTAGTCTTCCTTCCTCTAGCCACTTTGGCCACTTTAGGACTTCTTAGCACATCCCAGTCAGAAATCTCTCTCTCTCTCTCTCTCTCAGGAGAAGAACGACTTGCATTATATTCCAGGGGCCCCGGCCCACTCCGAAAGGGTAACCTGAGACTGTCTGCAATTTCATGTGTTTTATTTGGGAGGCCAGCACGTTTTTCTTTTTCCCCCTAGCCTCTCTCATTGTCTTTGCTCCTCTACTATTTATTGCAGAGCCTTATTACTATGTCTGCACTGAGCTCTTATGCATAAAAAAATGTGCCTTAGTATAATTACAATACTAACCTCCCTGTCTCTTTTATAATGTTTTTTTTTTCCAGTAGTCCTCATACCAGATTATATTTATTTCTCCCTCTCCTCTGCCTGTCAGTGCCTGGGGCTGGGTAAATCTAGGAACCAGATGGAAGCACTCAAATCATATGGATGGAACATTCATCCTGGCTTCCGTCCACCAGTGTCTCTATAACGGCTACCTATCTTAGTCTCCTAAACTTTCCCCATAAATAGGATACAATATTTAAAATAAATAATCTGTTCAATTTAAATCGATTGAATTGATTGTCACGCCAAGTCTCAATATCGCTTCTTAATTAAATGTGGCCAATGGGTATAGGGAGGGATTTAAGTGGAATATAATCGGGATATCAGAATATTAGGGTCATGTGTGGCGGGTTATGATATGGTAAGCGGGTTATTAAGATATTCATATAATAATTCTCAGGTTTCGGCACATAAATAGATTTTCGTTACGTTCCACCGTTCCACCGTTCCACCGTTCCACCGTTCCGACTCCAACACGCCTGGAATTGCCTCTGACGGGAATGGAATGTTAACTCTTTTCACACACAGGCCTTTGAGGTTGACCACCTTTTCATGGTCTCGTCGTTTGTTTTGGTCCCCACAGTCGGTCTCAAAATGAATAAAGTTGAGCGCTGTCAAAGCGCTCTCCTCGGAATGTTTGCAAAAGTACCCGCAGGTGTTCAGCCCAGCGGCAGCGCAACTTGTGAGAGGAGGGCGGGTGGAGGATCGCGGGGAAGATTGGATAGCTTGCGGAGAGCTGCTGAATCCACTACCTTACCAGAGTATTCCGATCTGTATGGCATAGAGTAGAATTTCCGAGAATCTTCAACAGCACATTCTTCACTGGCTATATCAAATTACCTTACTGCACTTGGATCAACAATATGAAAACAGTCAGCAACTCAAGATCAAGTCCATCACTTTTACGCACATCATTGGAATCCCATTGATCTACGATAGTTGTAAATTGGTTATAACTTGTGACATTCACAGCTTTGCAATCGAAAGTGCAATTTGAATATAAGCAATTAGGCTCTCAAGACACCTTTCCCTTATCTATCTCCGCACCTTTCCCTTATCTATCTCCGCACCTTTCCCTTATCTATCTCCGCACCTTTCCCTTATCTATCTCCGCACCTTTCCCTTATCTATCTCCGCACCTTTCCCTGGCTTTGTGGAATGGGAATAATCGCGCACATCCTTTGTTTAACGGTGACTACAATTACTCAAGCAGAAAAACAATGACCAACAATTAAATATAACATACATATGCGATTCACAGTGTATCCCAAATATATGTGACTTATTGCCAGTGATATACACCCCCCCCCCCCCCCCCCCCCCCCCCCCCCACACACACACACAGTATAACAGTTCTCAAAAGTTGAATTTGATCATCTGTTTCAGTTAATTTAGCATTTCAAGTATTTTCATAAACTTTTTTTCGAATAAATATTTTTTTGGGAAGAAAAAAAAAAATGCCACTTACGGTCTTCGTCCTGACATTTGACAACAGCTAATAGAACGACTTGGGTTGCTACAAGTAGCAGTACAGTCCTCGAATCCACAAAGCTAAACATGTCTAAATGTTAGACATGCAGGGCCTTTTGGGGGAGAAGAAAAAGAAAGGATGCAAGGAGTAGACTTCTCTCTTTGTGTGTGTGTGTGTATGTGTTCCCAGTTACACAGCCGAACCATACATTCAACCACCTTCCAAAAAAAAAAAAAAACCCAATGGGGAATCCAGACCCCTCCAGAAATGTAGTACCGACCTGCGTCAGATCAGGCACTGCAGTTTTATGTGTCCGTTGCCTTCAATGAATTTTTGTATATTCCCAAATATCAGTCCGGCCCCTTACCCCCTGTCAAGCTGAAATCTGAGCTCCGTTTCCCACCCATTCTGTCTGTCCTGAAGTTCTATTCTTCCACCCGGCTCAGACCCCTCCTTCTTCCATGTGCTACTGAAAAGGGTTACCCAAAAAGTGAAACTTTTTTTCTTTCCAACTTGTCTGGGCTACCTTCCCCCTCTCACCGTTCTGCGATACCAGGCGCTATACAGATTTGTCTTCAGTGAGAGCTGGTGCAATTACACAGAATGCATGGATTTGGCCATCGATAGGATACTTTTACATGCTTTCCATTCCATTGCTGTTATTTTCTCAATTGTATCTTATTCCAATAAATATTTTATCTGAGCGTTAGTGCGCCACAACAGTGCGTCCTAGTGGGGGTGTAATTGATCAAACAATTTCCGGACCTTGAGTTGTTATGAGTAGTAAGCAACATAAATGCCTCAGATCCTTTCCCGTTTTTATCAATCTGACCATTCTCATAATCAGCGGAGGACTGGGACAAGAATTCGGTCCTGGCATTTCATCAACACTAGCCCTCATCACCGTGCAAACCGACAATTAATTAGGGGTTCAACACCCGAGGACGTGGAAACTCAAAACATAATAGTAATGTATTCATCCAACAGTAAATGTAATGCACTAAAAATACGTTGCACTTGTAGTCTACTACCCATGAGACCTATATGCCTATGGCAGGTGCACATGTGCCCCTCCGTCTCTCAAATTTGTATAAAATATCTCCGTTGTAAAATAGTTGCTATTGAGCTGAATATTGAGAGTTGAAGATTATACCTACGGAAAGCTGAAACCCTCCTCTCTGGATTTCACATGACTGGGAATAGATATATGCATCTGTCGGTCACAAAGACCTGTAAAAAAAGGTAGGGGGCATGGATCAGAAAACCATTCGGGTATCTGGTGTGCCCACATGTTTCCTCATGTAGTGCTATACATCTCCTTCACATAGAGTTGATCAGGCTGTTGATTGTGGCCTGTGGAATGTTGCCCCACTCCTCTTCAATGGCTGTGTGAAGTTGCTTTATATTGGCGGGAAATGGAACACGCTGTCATACACGTTGATCCAGAGCATCCCAAACATGCTCAATGGGTGACGTGTCTGGTGAGTATGCAAGCCATTGAAGAACTGAGACATTTTCAGCTTCCAGGAATTGTGTACAGATCCTTGCGGCATGGGGCCGTGCGTTATCATGCTGAAACATGAGGTGATGGCGGTGGATAAATGGCACAACAATGAGCCTCAGGATCTCATCATGGTATCTCTGTGCATTCAAATTGCAATCGATAAAAAGCGATTGTGTTCATTGTATGTAGCTTATGCCTGCCCATACCATAATCGTCACCATGGGGCACTCTGTTCACAATGTCAACAGCAGCAAACCAGTCACCCACAGAACGCCATACACACTTGTCTGCGGTTGTGAGGCTGGATGGACGTACTACCAAATCCTCTAAAACGGATGTTGCAGGCAGCTCATGGAAGATAAATGAAAACTACTGTACATTTTCTGTAAACAGCTCTGGCGGACATTCCTGCATTCATCATGCCAATTGCACAATCCCTGTGGCATTGTTTTGTGTGACAAAAATGCACGTTTTAGAGTGGCCTTTTATTATCCCCGCACAAGGTACACCTGTGTAATGAGCATGCTGTTTAAACAGCTTCTTGATATGCCACACCTGTCAGGTGGATGGATTATCTTGGCTAAAGGAGAAATACTCAGGAAGAGGGGTGGCATCTCATTTGTGCACAAAATCTGAGATACATTTTATTTTTTATTTCACCTTTATTTAACCAGGCAAGTCAGTTAAGAACACATTCTTATTTACAATGACAGCCTAGGAACAGTGGGTTTAACTGGTCTAGGAACAGTGGGTTAACTGGTCTAGGAACAGTGGGTTAACTGCCTTGTTCAGAGGCAGAACGACAGATGTTTACCTTGTCAGCTCAGGGATTCAATCTTGCAACTTTTCGTTTATTAGTCCAATGCTCTAACCACTAGGCTACCTGCCTCCCCTAGGTGGGTAACCACATTAGGCTTCTACATGTTAAAACATGACATCCAAATAATGCATTTAGGACCAGTACTTCGTGGTGGTGTGAGTCAATCAGGAAGTCGGTTTACATCCTTCTCCTCCATATGATATTTGATAAATGATGGAGTTGTTGTGGGAATTAAATGTGGTAGAGAAATGTTGTTTCATATCTGACTAACCTTTAATAGTTGCACAATTAAGCATCCATGAAAGGCCTTAATGTCCATTGCCAATGGTGATGTGTGAGAAATCAAAGGACGCGATACAAGGGGACTAAGACTTTGTTGGAGTGGGGTCCACGTCCCGCGCCGGAGCCGCCACCGTGGACAGACGCCCACCCGTACCCTCCCCTATGGGTTTAGTTGTGCGGCCGGGAGTCCGCACCTTGGGGGGGGGGGGTTCTGTCACGCCCTGGTCTTAGTATTTTGTGTTTTCTTTATTATTTTGGACAGGCCAGGGTGTGACATGGGTTTATTATGTGGTGTGTTTTGTCTTGGGGTTTTTGTAGGTATTGGGATTGTGGCTTAGTGGGGTTTTCTAGTATAGTCTATGGCTGTCTGGAGTGGTTATCAATCAGAGGCAGGTGTTTATCGTTGTCTCTGATTGGGAACCATATTTAGGCAGCCATATTCTTTGAGTGTTTCGTGGGTGATTGTTCCTGTCTCTGTGTTTGTTTGCACCAGTATAGGCTGTTAGGTTTTCGTGTTACGTTTCTTGTTTTTGTATTGTTCGTGTTTCATCTTTATTAAAGATGTATCGAATTAATCACGTCGCATTTTGGTCTCCTCTCTTTCGACGGAAGAAAACCGTAACAGTTGTCTAAAGCATGGACCTGAACGGAGGGGACCGATGCTGGGAATGGGCCCTGAGATCAAGGACCTGTGAGGAATTGTGGGGAGTAAGCCGCGATCCGTGTGGGAGTGGTGGGTCAAAGAGGGGAGGATCCCCGGGCCTGGGAACTGGGACGTGAAGAGGAAAGGAACCGGAGGCTGGGGTGCGACACACAAACAGACTGCCCTAGGAATCTCACAGGAAGGTGTTGCTCCAGGAGGTGGAGTGAGAAGAGGAGGTGGACTGATGGTGGGCCCCTCAAACATGACATATTTGATGCTCTCAAATATAAAAAAATAATGTTAGTCTTTGTATCCGTTTATTTTTCTTCATCCACTCAAATTAAGGTTAATGGAAGAATTGTTGACGTCTCAAATTACATTATTTTGTGACCAATAATGAAGATGGGTGTCACGACTTCCG
>NC_048581.1:87042385-87112385 GCF_013265735.2 Oncorhynchus mykiss
TCATCCTGTGGCGTTCTGCATTAGCATCGAATAGCCCCCACGACATGCAACCAATATACTCAGTCAGTTAAGAAAGCTAAGGCTAGCTTTTTCAAACAAAAATTTGCTTCCTGTAGCACTAATTCCAAAACGTTTTGGGACACAATAAAGTCCATGGAGAATAAGAGCACTTCCTCCCAGCTGCCCACTGCACTGGGGCTAGGAAACACTGTCAACACCGATAAATCTACGATAGAAGATCATTTCAATAAGATTTTTTCCATGGCTGGCCATGCTTTCCACTTGGCTAACACTACCCCGTCCAACATCTCAGCACCACCTGCAGCAACTTGCTAGCCTCCTTACACTGGCTTCCTGTCAAGGCAAGGGCTGATTTGAAGGTTTTACTGCTAACCTACAAAGCATTACATGGGCTTGCTCCTATCTCTCTGATATGGTCCTATCGTACATACTGGCCGGTTCCCCTCTTTCCACTGGGATTCTCTGCCTGTCTGGGTTGGCGCCCCCCCTTGGGTTGTGCCGTGGCGGAGATCTTTGTGGGCTATACTCGGCCTTGTCTCAGGATGGTAAGTTGGTGGTTAAGGATATCCCTCTAGTGGTGTGGGTGCTGTGCTTTGGAAAAGTGGGTGGGGTTATATCCTTCCTGTTTGGCCCTGTCTGGGGGTGTCATCGGATGGGGCCACAGTGTCTCCTGACCCCTCCTGTCTCAGCCTCCAGTATTTATGCTGCAGTTGTTTATGTGTCGGGGGGCTAGGGTCAGTTTGTTATATCTGGAGTACTTCTCCTGTCCTATCTGGTGTCCTGTGTGAATTTAAGTATGCCCTCTCTAATTTTCTCTTTCTCTTTTTCTTTCTCTCTCTCGGAGGACCTGAGCCCTAGGACCATGCCTCAGGACTACCTGGCATGATGACTCCTTGCTGTCCCCAGTCCACCTGGCCGTGCTGCTGCTCCAGTTTCAACTGTTCTGCCTGTGATTATTATTATTTGACCATGCTGGTCCTTTATGAACATTTGAACATCTTGGCCATGTTCTGTTATAATCTCCACCCGGCACAGCCAGAAGAGGACTGGCCAGGGACAGTAATACTGTTGACAGTCAGAACAGGGAGGGACAGTAATACTGTTGACAGTCAGTACAGGGAGGTACAGGAAAACGATTCTATTTATTAAGGATCCCCATTAGCTGCTGACAAAGCAATAGGTACTCTTCCTGGGGTCCAGCAAAATGAAGGAAGTTATATACAATTAAAAACATTACATTTCCAAACAGATTTCACAACACATAAAGTCTGTGCCCTCAGGCCACTACTCTACTACCACAAAATCTATGTGTATGTGTGTGTGTGTGTGTGTGTGTGTGTGTGTGTGTTTGTGTGCCCGTGTAACCTCTTTTGAAGAGTACTTTGAAGTCCTGGTTACTTGAGGTCTATGAAAAGTGTTCATATCTCTGACCCCTCATCCTAACATGAGAAAGGGTCATGTGTGTGTGTGTGTGTGTGTGTGTGTGTGTGTGTGTGTGTGTGTGTGTGTGTGTGTGTGTGTGTGTGTGTGTGTGTGTGTCAGATCGTGTGTGTGTGTGTGTGTGTTTGCAAGTGTATATCTGTGTGTGTGTGTGTATCTGTACAGCCCATCAGAGGAACCGTCCTGAAACAAGCCTTCCTTTTGTTACAGAGATCTTGCCTATAGCTGGATGAGAGGTGAGACATCACTGTCTCATCCCTCCAATAGAATTCCAGACACTTGTAGAATCTACGCCAAGGCACCTTGAAGCTGTCCTGGGAGCTCGTGGTGGCCCAACAACAGTCCCTGATAGTTTATTTTAATTAACGTGTTTAAAAACACACTCACTCTTAAGCCCCAATAGTGTGTCAATCGAGTAGACTTTGCCCTGTGAGTTTTGTCACATTTTTCCTAACGCAAGTAGAGAATAATAGCCTCTTTGTTTTGGATCTACTTGGGAGCAGTGCGTGGGTTTAATAGAGTTTGTTTGTACAGTCATTTTCATCAGGAAGGGAACTACAAGTAGGATTTTAAATATGCAAGATTGTGTTTTTTTGTAGTCCTCATACTTGTACCTGTACCCATGGAATGGAAATGAAGCCCGCTAGCAAGAGGCTAGTACTTTTCAGACCAGGTTAGTAGAAAATGTACCCAACTAATCAGGCCCGGCTAGAGAAACGATGTATTTTCAAAAATCACATTCTACTAGCCCGGCTGGCCAGCACGTAAAATGCGTCCATCCCTGCCTATACCTCTACCAGAACACTTCAACAGAGATAGGGAATATTGATTTTCATAATTGTACTTTAGATGACGAGTTCTCAATCAGAACTACAGGCTGTAAAAATAAAGTTCCAGAACTTTACAGAACAGGAAGGGACTGTATTTCTGTGAGCTTGGTAGTGGTAAAAGTTAACATACAGAAAGAGAGGTTGGATTGTACAAGTTACTGCCAAAATTAAGGAAACACTTGAGTAAATTAAGGACACACTTGAGTAAATTAAGGACACAAAGAATATCCTGTCACAGCCAATCCGTTTGGACACTACAGACAATTTTTGTGAGAAGACCGATGTCTCATAATCTGACAACCACCGCTCTAGCTCTGTCACCTTTCACCTCAGATGTCTTCTGGTCTGACAACCACCTCTCTAGCTCTGTCTCCTTTCACCCCAGATGTCTCATAATCTGACAACCACCTCTCTAGCTCTGTCACCTTTCACCTCAGATGTCTTCTGGTCTGACAACCACCTCTCTAGCTCTGTCTCCTTTCACCCCAGATGTCTCATAATCTGACAACCACCGCTCTAGCTCTGTCTCCTTTCACCCCAGATGTCTTCTGGTCTGACAACCACCTCTCTAGCTCTGTCTCCTTTCACCCCAGATGTCTCATAATCTGACAACCACCGCTCTAGCTCTGTCTCCTTTCACCCCAGATGTCTTCTGGTTTGACAACCACCGCTCTAGCTCTGTCACCTTTCATCGCAGGAAGTGCGACATAGTCAGATTCAGTGGGATTGAGACACATCCAACCCCACTAATACCTCAAATATCAGATCTTCAACTGACAAATTGTTTTCAGTTGATATCCGTGTGGCCGCGGAAACGTGGAGACTTCGACTCTGCAGTATGTTCCGCCCGGCACTAAGAATGTTTAAAACGATCAATAAAGATATGAAAACGTCAAATTGTTTGTGTGTTATTAGTTTAAGCACACTGTGTTTGTCTATTGTTTTAGGCCTGGGTGAAGATCAGATCAAATTTGATGACCGATTTATGCAGAAATCCAGATAATTCCAAAGGGTTCATATATACTGTTTTTTTTCTCCAGTGGATGTAGGTCTCTGAATGAGCTCACTCTGAGCCATGTTATGTTATAATCTCTACCCGGCAACAGCCAGAAGAGGACTGGCCACCCCCTCATAGCCTGGTTCCTCTCTAGGTTTCTTCCTAGGTTCTGGCCTTTCTAGGGAGTTTTTCCTAGCCACCGTGCTTCTACACCTGCATTGCTTGCTGTTTGGGGTTTTAGGCTGGGTTTCTGTACAGCACTTTGAGATATCAGCTGATGTACGAAGGGCTTTATAAATACATTTGATTTGATTTGAATTTGATTTGATTTGACTCTAATTTTGTGCATAGTTTTTTTAAATATATTTTTTAAATTATTGCTAGGTATTACTGCACTGTTGGAGCTTGAAACACAAGCATTTCGCTGCACCTGTGATGCAGTGAAGCCTGCTGAGAGGAGGACAGCTATAATAATGGCTGGAACAGAGCAAAGGGAATGGTGTCCAACACATGGAAACCATATGTTTAATGTATTTGATAGCATTCCACTATTTCGCTCCAGCCACGGGCGAGTCCTCCCAAATTAAAGTACCGCTAACCTCCTGTGCTGTGACATCCGCAAATCTGTGTATGTGATCAATAGACATTGATTTGATTTGAAAGCGATGGTTTTGGGTTTCTTTCTGGATGGAGTGTGCCTGGAAAGGCTCTGGGAGTGATAGAGAAGGGGGGAGAGAGAGAGTTAGAGAGAGAGAGGGAAAGAGAGACAGAGAGAGAGAGGGAAAGAGAGACAGGAGGAGAGGTAGGGGGAGGGAGGGAGGGAGGGAGGGAGGGAGGGAGGGAGGGAGGGAGGGAGGGAGGGAGGGAGGGAGGGAGTGAGAAAGAAAGAAAGAGAAAATGAGAGAGAGAGAGAGAGAGGTAGGGGGAGGGAGGGAGGGAGGGAGGGAGGGAGGGAGGGAGAAAGAAAGAAAGAGAAAATGAGAGAGAGAGAGAGAGAGAGAGAGAGAGAGAGAGAGAGAGAGAGAGAGAGAGAAAGAGAGAAAGTGCAACACACATGGGAGGAGAAGCCTTAACTCATGCCATATTGAATAACCACTGAAATAACACAAGTCTAGGACATCACCCGTGTTGGGCTGCAGCAGAAAGAACTTGTGTGACAGAAACCAGAGGTTTTATATTCTTAGTCTTATTCTATAGTCTTTTAAAACACTACGGCCCCTGTCACACCTTCAATATTACTATGATGTCATACACCTGGCTCCCTGTTCATAAAGCAGCTCAGAATAGGAGTGCTGGTCTAGAATCAGCCCCCGTCCCCCTGACCATATAATCATATGTAGTATAGAAAAGGCTAAACTGATCCTAGATCAGCACTAGGATCTCCACTAGGACTGAATATAACTCATAAGTCATTAACAATTAACTATGAGTAAATGTCTTAGTACCAATAAGTTGTTAATTGACCAATAGGCTGCAAAGGGGCCTGGGATCTGTTTTGGAACTACAGTATACATGGTGGGAGCTAAATAACTGTCTAGGGGGACTGTCTAGGGTTAGGGCTGTTAAGGACCTGTCTACGGGACTGTCTAGGGGACTGTCTAGGGGACTGTCTAGGGGACTGTCTAGGGTTAGGGCTGTTAAGGACCTGTCTACGGGACTGTCTAGGGGACTGTCTAGGGGACTGTCTAGGGGACTGTCTAGGGTTAGGGCTGTTAAGGACCTGTCTACGGGACTGTCTAGGGGACTGTCTAGGGGACTGTCTAGGGTTAGGGCTGTTAAGGACCTGTCTACGGGACTGTCTAGGGGACTGTCTAGGGGACTGTCTAGGGGACTGTCTAGGGTTAGGGCTGTTAAGGACCTGTCTAGGGGACTGTCTAGGGGACTGTCTAGGGGACTGTCTAGGGGACTGTCTAGGGTTAGGGCTGTTAAGGACCTGTCTACGGGACTGTCTAGGGGACTGTCTAGGGGACTGTCTAGGGGACTGTCTAGGGGACTGTCTAGGGTTAGGGCTGTTAAGGACCTGTCTACGGGACTGTCTAGGGGACTGTCTAGGGGACTGTCTAGGGGGACTGTCTAGGGTTAGGGCTGTTAAGGACCTGTCTACGGGACTGTCTAGGGGACTGTCTAGGGGACTGTCTAGGGGACTGTCTAGGGGACTGTCTAGGGTTAGGGCTGTTAAGGACCTGTCTAGGGGACTGTCTAGGGGACTGTCTAGGGGACTGTCTAGGGGACTGTCTAGGGGACTGTCTAGGGTTAGGGCTGTTAAGGACCTGTCTACGGGACTGTCTAGGGGACTGTCTAGGGGACTGTCTAGGGGGACTGTCTAGGGTTAGGGCTGTTAAGGACCTGTCTACGGGACTGTCTAGGGGACTGTCTAGGGGACTGTCTAGGGGGACTGTCTAGGGTTAGGGCTGTTAAGGACCTGTCTACGGGACTGTCTAGGGGACTGTCTAGGGGACTGTCTAGGGGACTGTCTAGGGGACTGTCTAGGGGACTGTCTAGGGGACTGTCTAGGGTTAGGGCTGTTAAGGACCTGTCTACGGGACTGTCTAGGGGACTGTCTAGGGGACTGTCTAGGGGGACTGTCTAGGGTTAGGGCTGTTAAGGACCTGTCTACGGGACTGTCTAGGGGACTGTCTAGGGGACTGTCTAGGGGGACTGTCTAGGGTTAGGGCTGTTAAGGACCTGTCTACGGGACTGTCTAGGGGACTGTCTAGGGTTAGGGCTGTTAAGGACCTGTCTACGGGACTGTCTAGGGGACTGTCTAGGGTTAGGGCTGTTAAGGACCTGTCTACGGGACTGTCTAGGGGACTGTCTAGGGGACTGTCTAGGGGGACTGTCTAGGGTTAGGGCTGTTAAGGACCTGTCTACGGGACTGTCTAGGGGACTGTCTAGGGGACTGTCTAGGGGGACTGTCTAGGGTTAGGGCTGTTAAGGACCTGTCTACGGGACTGTCTAGGGGACTGTCTAGGGTTAGGGCTGTTAAGGACCTGTCTACGGGACTGTCTAGGGGACTGTCTAGGGTTAGGGCTGTTAAGGACCTGTCTACGGGACTGTCTAGGGGACTGTCTAGGGTTAGGGCTGTTAAGGACCTGTCTAGGGGACTGTCTAGGGGACTGTCTAGGGTTAGGGCTGTTAAGGACCTGTCTACGGGACTGTCTAGGGTTAGGGCTGTTAAGGACCTGTCTACGGGACTGTCTAGGGGACTGTCTAGGGGACTGTCTAGGGTTAGGGCTGTTAAGGACCTGTCTAGGGGACTGTCTAGGGGACTGTCTAGGGGACTGTCTAGGGGACTGTCTAGGGGACTGTCTAGGGGACTGTCTAGGGGACTGTCTAGGGGACTGTCTAGGGTTAAAATGTATGCTTCATTTGTGTGTTTTTCTCTCTATTTAAGTGAAGGTATATTACCTAACACACTGTTTGTACTCATGAGGGAGAGAAGGATTTTAAGGACCAAGAGAGTTCAAAGTTATCAAAGCAAAACCAATTATGTAATTTTGTCCTGCCAATGGAACGTTGTAGATTTAACTGAGTAAAGAGAGTGTTGAGTGGGAATACTGAAAGGATGATGAAATGAGGTGATTTGGAGAAATAGAAAGAAAGAGAAAATGAAAGGAAAAAGAGGAAGGTCAGAGAATGTGATGGCAAACTGGGATCCTCTCTCTCTCTCTCTCTCTCTCTCTCTAGCTCTCCCTCTCTAGCTCTCCCTCTCTAGCTCTCCCTCTCTAGCTCTCTCTCTCTAGCTCTCTCTCTCTCTATCTCTCTCCTCTCTCTCTCTAGCTCTCTCTCTCTCTATCTATCTATCTATCTCTCTCCCTCTCTCTCTCTAGCTCTCTCTCTCTAGCTCTCTCTCTCTATCTCTCTAGAATTGGACTACTTTGCAGAGGGAGAGAGAGAGAGAGGGAGCAGCAATGGAAAATGAATGTGCACAATGTGAATGCTGACGTAGAGAGTTTAACTGTTGCCCCTCATCCTTCTATCTACTGAGACTTCCAAAGGAATACAAAGTATTCATGATGCCCTGTCAAATCATCTGTCAAGTAATCACACTCCACCCCTCTACATCATAGCACACACTGAACATCAAATCAACTGATTGATTTAGGCATAGAAAGCATCGTGAAGTGTTCTAGTGCCTAATAATTCTGTAAATAGGTGCAAGGGGTTAAACATATTTAGAAAGTTAGCTGAAATATGACTGATCATCTTGTTCTCTTGGACTGTGTGTGTGTGTGTGTGTGTGTGTGTGTGTGTGTGTGTGTGTGTGTGTGTGTGTGTCTGGTATGGCCGTCAGCGTGCAGGCAGCTCTGTGAGGCTGGCTCTGACTGTAGGCATTTGAGAAGGGCTGTGTTACCATTGGCTTGTCTTGTTTCTTGGTAGCTGTTTTCAATACAAAGTTTACATCCAACAGTTTTGAAGGGATTTTACCAGAAAATGTTCTTACAAACCGAACATTGATTGTTTGAGTGTGTGTGTTTGTATCAGGGAGCCAATCTGATCGCCATAGCCAAGGCAAATACCTGGTTTGCTGCCCAAAGGGAAGTGCTTTGTGTGTGTGTGCGCGCGTGTGTGTGTGTGTGTGTGTGTGTGTGTGCGCGTGTGTGTGTGTGTGTGTGTGTGTGTGTGTGTGTGTGTTTGAGAGAGAAAGCAAAAGAGACAGAGAGAGTGTGTAATGTTTACTGTCCATTTGTATTGTTTATTTCACTTTTGTATATTACTGTATCCACTTCACTTGCTTCTGTCACGTTCTGACCTTAGTTCCTTTGTTTTTGTCTTTGTTTTAGTATGGTCAAGGGTGTGAGTTGGGGTGGGCAGTCTGTTTGTTTTTCTATGTTGGTTTTTGAGTTCGGCCTAGTACGGTTCTCAATCAGAGGCAACTGTCAATTGTTGTCCCTGATTGAGAATCATACTTAGGAAGCCTGGGTTTCACTTTTGGTTTGTGGGTGTTTGTTTCCGTGTTTGGGCCACACGGTACTGTTTGGGTTTTGGTTTGTGGGTGTTTGTTTCCGTGTTTGGGCCACACGGTACTGTTTCGTTTTGTTCACATCATTTACTGTTTTGTTCCAGTGTTCAGTTTGTTTATTAAAAAGACATGAACACTGCACCTTGGTCCTCTCTATCTCAAGACGACATCCGTTACAGACTCTGGGTTGAAGTCAGTTATAAAGTCATTTTAATGTACTACTGCCAAGGTTTACCTACCAAAGGAGTCTCCTTGAAGCCTACCATTGTCTATGTACAGACCCAGCATGCAATACAGCACCAGGAGTTGTGACCCATTTTTTTGGTTGGTTTGTCATAGTTGTGTCTAGGGGGACATATTTGGGAGTGAATACTGTCACCTCCAGGTAGGTGTTTGTCCTTCTGTGGGCTGAGGGTGTCAAATTCTTGTCCAGTTCTAGCATTTAGGTCGCAACAGACTAGTACATGTCCCTGGGCCTGGAAATGGTTGATCTCCCTCTCTACGATGGAGAATCAAATCAAACCAAATCAAATGTATTTATATAGCCCTTCTTACATCAGCTGATATATAAAAGTTCTATACAGAAACCCAGCCTAAAACCCCAAACAGCAAGCAATGCAGGTGTAGAAGCACGGTGGCTAGGAAAAACTCCCTAGAAAGGCCAAAATCTAGGAAGAAACCTAGAGAGGAACCAGGCTATGAGGGTTGGCCAGTCCTCTTCTATCTGTGCCGGGTGGCGATTGTAACAGAACATGGCCAAGATGTTCAAATGTTCATAAATGACCAGCATGGTCAAAAAATAGTAATCACAGTGAACAGGTCAGGGTTCCATAGCCGCAGGCAGAACAGTTGAAACTGGAGCAGCAGCACTGCCAGGTGGACTGGGGACAACAAGGAGGCATCCTACCAGATAGTCCTGAGGCATGGTCCTAGGGCTCAGGTCCTCCGAAAGAAAGAGAGAAAGAGAGAAAGAGAGGATTAGAGAGAGCAAATTCACAGGACAACGGATAAGACAGTAGAAATACTCCAGATATAACAGACTGACCCTAGCCCCCCAACACATAAACTACTGCGGCATAAATACTGGAGGCTGAGACAGGAGGGGTCAGGAGACACTGTGGCCCGATCCGATGATACCCCCGGACAGGGCCAAACAGGCAGGATATAACCCCACCCACTTTGCCAAAGCACAGCCCCCACACCACTAGAGGGATATCTTCAACCACCAACTTACCATCCTGAGACAAGGCCGAGTATAGCCCACAAAGATCTCCGCCACGGCACAACACAAGGGGGGCGCCAACCCAGACAGGAAGATCACGTCAGTGACTCAACCCACTCAAGTGATGCACCCCTCCTAGGGATGGCATGAAAGAGCACCAGTAGCCCAGTGACTCAGCCCCTGTAATAGGGTTAGAGACAGAGAATCCCAGTGGAGAGAGAGGAACCGGCCAGGCAGAAACAGCAAGGGCGGTTCATTGCTCCAGTGCCTTTCCGTTCACCTTCACACTCCTGGGCCAGACTACACTCAATCATAGGACCTACTGAAGAGATGAGTCTTCAAGAAAGACTTAAAGGTTGAGACCGAGTCTACGTCTCTCACATGGGTAGGCAGACCATTCCAGAAAAATTGAGCTCTATAGGAGAAAGCCCTGCCTCCAGCTGTTTGCTTAGAAATTCTAGGGACAATTAGGAGGCCTGCGTCTTGTCATCGCAGCATACGTGTAGGTATGTACGGCAGGACCAAATCGGAAAGATAGGTAGGAGCCAGCCCATGTAATGCTTTGTTAGCAGTAAAACCTTGAAATCAGCCCTTGCCTTAACAGGAAGCCAGTGTAGGGAGGCTAGCAATGGAATAATATGATCAAATTATTTGGTTCTAGTCAGGATTCTAGCAACTGAAGTTCATGTAGTGCTTTATCCGGGTAGCCGGAAAGTAGAGCATTGCAGTAGTCTAACCTAGAAGTGACAAAAGCACGGATTCATTTTTCTGCATCGTTTTTAGACAGAAAATGTCAGATTTTTGCAATGTTACGTAGATGGAAAAAAACTGTCCTTGAAACAGTCTTGATATGTTCATCAAAAGAGAGATCAGGGTCCAGAGTAACGCCAAGGTCCTTCACAGTTTTATTTGAGACAACTGTACAACCATCAAGATGAATTGTCAGATTCAAAAGAAGATCTCTTTGTTTCTTTGGACCTTGAACAAACATCTCTGTTTTGTCTGAGTTTAAAAGTAGAAAGTTTGCAGCCATCCACTTCCTTATGTCTGAAACACAGGCTTCCAGCGAGGGCAATTTTGGGGCTTCACCATGTTTCATTGAAATGTACAGCCGCGTGTCATCTGCATAGCAGTGAAAGTTAACATTATGTTTTCGAATGACATTCCCAAGACGTAAAATATATAGTGAAAACAATAGTGGTCCTAAAACGGAACCTTGAGGAACACCGAAATTTAAAGTTGAATTGCCAGATGACAAACCATTCACAGAGACAAACTGATATCTTTCCGACAGATAAGACCTAAACCAGGCCAGAACTTGTCCGTGTAGACCAATTTGTGTTTCCAATCTCTCCAAAAGAATGTGGTGATCGATGGTATCAAAGGCAGCACTAAGGTCTAGGAGCACGAGGGGAGATGCAGAGCCTCGGTCTGACGCCATTAAAAGGTAATTTACCACCTTCGCAAGTGCAGTCTCAGTGCTATGATGGGGTCTAAAACCATACTGAAGCATTTCGTATACATTGTTTGTCTTCAGAAAGGCAGTGAGTTGCTGCGCAACAGCTTTTTCTAAAATTTTTCAGAGGGATGGGAGATTCGATATTGGCCAATAATTTTTATATTTTCTGGGTCAAGGTTTGGCTTTTTCAAGAGAGGTTTTATTACTGCCACTTTTAGTGAGTTTGGTACACATCCGGTGGATAGAGAGCTGTTTATTCTGTTCAACATAGGAGGGCCAAGCACAGGAAGCAGCTCTTTCAGTAGTTTAGTTGGAATAGGGTCAAGTATGCAGCTTGAAGGTTTAGAGGCCATGATTATTTTCATCATTGTGTCAAGAGAAATAGCACTAAAACACTTGAGTGTCTCCCTTGATCCTAGGTCCTGGCAGAGTTGTGCAGATTCAGGACAACTGAGTTTTGGAGGAATACGCAGATTTAAAGTGGAGACCATAATTTGCTTTCTAATGAACGTGATCTTTTCCTCAAAGAAGTTCATGAAAATATTATTGCTTAAGTGAAAGCCTTCCTCTCTTGGGGAATGCTGCTTTTTAGTTAGCTTTGTGGCAGTATCAAAAATACATTCTTATTTTCCTCAATTAAGTTGGATTAATAGGATGATCGAGCAGCAGTGAGGGCTCTTCGATACTGTCTTTCAAAGCTAGTCGGAAGACTTCCAGTTTGGTATGGCGCCATTTCCGTTCCAATTTTCTGTAAGCTTGCTTCAGAGCTCGGGTGTTTTCTGTATACCAGGGAGAAGCTGTCATCGTTAAAGTATTGGGATTCTTGGGGGGGATATTTGGGGTAGCACACATGGGGGGGGGGGGGGGGGGGGGGGGATATAGGTAGCACACATGAGGACATTTTTCTCTGTTGAGATCATTTCCTTATTAACTTCTAGCCAGATGTAAAATGTTTCTGATTTGACTAATTTATAGAGTGGGTTAGGTCTGCACTATAACCAATTAGCATTCACCCTAAGTCTCTCCCCTCTTTCTCACCTGGTAGTTTGATGGATGGGACTACCAGCTCTCTGTAACCTAGAGGGAAATCAGTTTGATGGATAGGACTACCAGCTCTCTGTAACCTAGAGGGAAATCAGTTTGATGGATAGGACTACCAGCTCTCTGTAACCTAGAGGGAAATCAGTGGATCTGTCTCCTCTATACCACCCACCTGGTAATTTGATGGATGGGACTACCAGCTCTCTGTAACCTAGAGGGAAATCAGTTTGATGGATAGGACTACCAGCTCTCTGTAACCTAGAGGGAAATCAGTTTGATGGATAGGACTACCAGCTCTCTGTAACCTCTCTGTAACCTAGAGGGAAATCAGTGGATCCATCTCCTCTATACCATGTTTCTTACAGGATGACAATGCCTGTATTTCGAATTTCTTTGATGAAGTCTGGTGTCCTGCTCTTTAGGCCAAAGGCAGATGACCTCCGACCTTGTATATTCCAGGATGAGAGAGTAAAATCTCTCTCTCTCTCTCTCTCTTTCTCTCATATAGATTATGTAAACAGATACACAGTACAAGGTCAGATGTGTAGCATCATCTACATCTCTGATATTAGTGCCCCTCTTTAGTAGAAGCACTAGACGTATTTCTAAATCCTCACTGAACCCATCAATTAAACTGTAAAAAAATAAAAAAATAAATCAACCTCACTGAACCCATCAATTAGACTGTTAAAAAAAAAATCAAAGGACAGCTTCGGGTACCAGATAATTATTCATCAAAAGATAAGTCAACGTCAAAGAGGACTGCTGGGTTTAAGATACCACACCTACATTTGGTAGTGATTACAAGGCTGGCTGACTGGCTGACTGACTGGCACAGTGTGTTAATGGGTGAACCCTTTTACAGAGACACAAAGACTGTATAGACTACTGTACACATGAAGCGTTCACAGTAACCACCCTAATTCACCTCAGATCAGGCTTTACTCAACCTGCGGGAATATTAATAAAACACTTAATGCTATTGGCCGACTGGCCACACACTCATTGAAGGAAGCTAGTATACCGTTTGATAATAGGGTCAACATACTGCATGCCAGACGTTTCATCGACCAATCACAAGAGCTGTTTTTAAATGGTGAGGTTAAAGCCTGCCAGTGTAGCAGATGACAGACATCCTGAACGAAAACAGAAAACATGCCATTAAGTTGGTAAAGGAGCTGCCTATTTCCTCAAAGCTACTTTGTGTTGGTCCGTGCCTTCAGCCAGTGGCTGCCTGTTATTCAACCGTTCAGAGCTCGGCTAAAAAAGGAAGGCTGTACTAACTGACTGACTTATTTTGAGCTCCTTGCACAATCATCTCTAAATGACATTACGAAGAAAGTCTGCATGGAGAAAAATAGCTTTTCTGAGTCAGAGAACCACTAAACCTAAAGCTGAGCAGAGACAATGGCAGACAGACACCGACATTCATTTTAAATTTTTTATTTTTACAAATGAAAATTCCCAACTCAAGTACCTTTCGTGAATCCTCAAGAAGTACAATTTATTTATCTGTCATATTATTTATCTGTCAATTTATTTGTCATATTTCTGTGTTGTAAACTATCAATCACTAGTAAAAGACAAAAAACCACTGCAGTCAGTATATCAGTATCAGGAAATCAGTATATTAGTGTAGTTAGTGTAGACAACAAATCAGTATATTAGTGTAGTTAGTGTAGACAACAAATCAGTATATTAGTGTAGTTAGTGTAGACAACAAATCAGTATATTAGTGTAGTTAGTGTAGACAACAAATCAGTATATTAGTGTAGTTAGTGTAGACAACAAATCAGAGTAAATCAAGACAGTCGTTGTTGTTCCGTAAGATGATAGTGATGATTGACATGAAACTCTTTTTTTCTTCTGTCATATAAGGACGTTCACATGAAAACAGTGGAATACCTAGCTTACGTCCCAATTCTCCACCTTTGAGCTTGAAGTGGTGCATGCCACATATATTTAACAGCATATGATTGGTGTACGATACAATAGTACTTGGAGGGTAGGTTGTGGGAAATAATGCTGTACAGTATGTTTCCCGAGAGAGAGAACTACTTCCTCTGGGATATCTGTAGTATCACTACACTGTCATTAGTGGTGTAGGTCACGCACGCACCGCACGCACACACACGCACACGCACACACACACACACACACACACACACAACTAGGTGCTTCTCGGTGTGTACAGCAGAATTCCTTGAAAGATGTAGTTTATGGGAAATAGTGCAGTATGTTTCAGATATGTTCCATGCACAACGTTTGAGCTTGCTGCAGTGTCATTTCAATCTCTGTTCCCAGAGAAAACCCACAGTAAAAGCAGGTAGTTTTTGTCAGAAAAGGATGGCGTTGCTGAATAGAATTGACATTGCATAATAGCGCAAAAGGCAGGCATGGTCTATTGCTTCTAAGTGGTGGAATGTTCTGCTTGTAATTCCACTGTTTCAGCTCCCAGCCAAGACCATGAATCATGTGTGAGTGTGTGTGTGTGTGTGTGTGTGTGTGTGTGTGTGAGAGTGAGTGAGTGAGTGAGTGAGTGAGTGAGTGAGTGAGTGAGTGAGTGAGTGAGTGAGTGAGTGAGTGAGTGAGTGAGTGAGTGAGTGAGTGAGAGAGAGAGAGAGAGAGAGAGAGAGAGAGAGAGAGAGAGAGACAGAGACAGAGACAGAGACAGAGACATAGACATAGACATAGAGAGAGAGAGAGAGGGACAGAGACAGAGAGAGAGAGAGAGAGAGGGACAGAGACAGAGACAGAGAGAAAGAAAGAGAGAACTACTTCCTCTGGGATATCTGTAGTATCACTACACTGTCTGTAGTGGTGTAGGGGAACTAAAGGGTTAAAAGAACAATACACAACATTCACGCTGAGCTAAAGCTGCTGCTTTCAAGGAGCGGGACTCTAACTCGGAAGATTATGAGAAATCTAAGTCCTCCGACGAACCACTAAACAGGCGTCGATACAGGACTAAGATCAAATCGTACTACTCTACGCTTGTCAGATGTGGCGGGGCAAACCATTACAGATTACAAAGGGAAGCACATCCACGAGCTGCCCAGTGACACGAGCCTACCAGACGAGCTAAATAACGTCTATGCTCGCTTCGAGGCAACTAACACTGAAACTTGGATTTGATTTGGTTTCTCCCTCCCTCTCACTCTCTCTCTCTCTCTGAATTCAAGGGGCGCAATTTTCAATGGGGACGGGGGGGACCTTAAATTGCATTTTTGTATTTTCCTAGTTTTATCATTGGAATGTGATACAAAAGGAGGCAACAGTTTTAGGACCATTCTCCGAGCGGTTTGGAGAGTTTATCCGACAGGATAAAAGATTAATTTAAAAAATGCCCCCCCCACTTCTAAAACCAAAGTTGTGCCCCTGCTAAATTCAATTCAATTAAAATGATTTTATTGGCATGGGAAACATTTGTTTACATTACCAAAGCAAGTGAAAATACGGTTTGTGGGTAGAACCGAAAAAAGCGAAGGCGAGCAAAGAGGCCTACAAACCTGACTCAATTACACCAGCTCTGTCAGGAGGAATGGGCCAAAATTCACCCAACTTATTGTGGGAAGCTCGTGGAAGGCTACCCAAAATGTTTGACCCAAGTTAAACAATTTAAAGGCAATGCTACCAAATACTAATTGAGTGTATGTAAACTTATGACCCACTGGGAATGTGATGAAAGAAATAAAAGCTGAAATAAATAATTCTCTCTACTATTATTATGACATTTCACATTCTTAAAATGAAGTGGTGATCCTAGCTGACAGGGGATTTTTACTAGGATTAAATGTCAGGAATTGTGAAAAACTGAGTTGAAATGTATTTGGCTAAGGTGTATATAAACATCCGACATCAACTGCATCTGTCTCTAATATGGTCATACATTTGGCAGTAGTTTATGAAGTGCAGCTCAGTTTCCACCTCATTTTGTGGGCAGTGAGCACATAGCCTGTCTTCTCTTGAGAGGCAGGTCTGCCTACGGTGTCTTTTCTCAATAGCAAGGCTATGCTCACTGAGTCTGTACATAGTCAAAGATTTTCTTAATTTGGGGTCAGTCACAGTGGTCAGGTATTCTGCCACTGTGTACTCTCTGTTTAGGGCCAAATAGCATTCTAGTTTGCTCTGTTTTTTTGTTAATTCTTTCCAATGTGTCAAGTAATTATCTTTTTGTTTTCTCATGATTTGGTTGGGTCCAATTGTGCTGCTGTCCTGGGGCTCTGTAGGGTCTCTCTCTCTCTCAAACTTACTCTCTCTTTCAAACTTACTCTCTCTATCTCACGCTCTCTACACACTCACTCTCTCTCTCTACACACTCTCTCTCTTCCTGTCTCTCTCTCTCTCTTAATGTCTCTCTCAATTTTAATTAAATTCAAGGGGCTCTCTCTCTCTCTACCTTTCTCTCTACCTCTCTCTCTCTCTCTCTCAAACTTACTCTCTCTCTCAAACTTACTCTCTCTCTCTCTCTCACGCTCTCTACACACTCACTCTCTCTACACACTCTCTCTCTTCCTGTCTCTCTCTCTCTTCCTGTCTCTCTCAATCTCAATTAAATTCAAGGGTCTCTCTCTCTCTCTCTACCTCTCTCTCTACCTCTCTCTCTACCTCTCTCTCCACCTCTCTCTCCCTCTCTCTCTACCTTTCTCTCTCTCAAACTTACTCTCTCTCTCTCTCATGCTCTCTACACACTCACTCTCTCTCTCTCTACACACTCTCTCTCTTCCTGTCTCTCTCTCTCTTCCTGTCTCTCTCAATCTCAATTCAATTCAAGGGGCTCTCTCTCTCTCTCTACCTCTCTCTCTCTACCTCTCTCTCTACCTCTACCTACAGGAGCACGATTTCGTAATAACCCGTCCCCCGTCCTCTGCTTTCCTCATCAATGCCCCCTTTTTGAGTTGTTGGTTGTTTAGGTAGAATAGAAACACAGTGATTGAGAGGAGGAGAAGGAGAAGTCTTGTTGACAATGGCCAACATCCAACAGAAGTGGAAGTGTGAGTGGAGGGTCGGAAGCAAGAGGGAGGTAGGGGGGGAGAGAGGGTAGAGAGAGGTAGGTAGGGGGGGAGAGAGGGTAGAGAGAGGGTGGAGGGAGGTAGGTAGGGAGGGAGGGAGATAGGGGGAGGGAGGTAAGTAAGGGGGAAGAGAGGATAGGAGGGAGGTAGGGAGGGAAAGAGGTTGGGAGGGAGAGAGGGTGGGAGGGAGGTAGGTACAGAGGGAGAGAGGATAGTAGGGAGATAGGGACGGAGGGAGGCAGGGAGGGTGGGAGGGAGGGAGGTAGAGAGGGTGGGAGGTAAGAAGAGAGGGAAAGAGGATGGGAGGGAGGTAAGGAGAGAGAGAGGGAGGGTGGAAGGGCGGGAGACAGGGTGGGAGGGAGGGAGAGGGTGGTTGATGGGAGGGAGGGAGGTCGGCAGGGAGAGAGGATAGGAGGGAGGGAGAGAGGGAGAGAGGGTGGGAGGGTGGGAGGGTGGGAGGAAGAGAGGGTGGGAGGAAGAGAGGGTGGGAGGGGGGAGGGAAAGAGGATGCGAGGAGGGAGGGAGGGAAAGAGGATGGGAGGAGGGAGGGAGGGAAAGAGGATGGGAGGAGGGAGGGAGGGAAAGAGGATGGGAGGAGGGTGGGAGGAAGAGAGGGTGGGAGGAAGAGAGGATGGGAGGAGGGAGGGAAAGAGGATGGGAGGAGGGAGAGAGGAAGAGAGGAGAGGTAAATGAAGACCTGCTTGCTTCCATTTGAGGAATCTTAAGTTGATTCCAGTGGTAATCCTGGGTTTGGTGTGTGAGTGCTCTGACTGTGTGCTCTCCATCCCGCTGCCCCGCTCACACAATGGAGCGCTGTATGACCTAGTGAGGAATGCAGTGAGATGGCAGGGTAGTGGGGAAAAGAGGGAGGGGTGGGTGTTAGGGAGGTGGAAGGAGGAAGGGTGGGAGGTAAGGCGGCTGGGGGGGTAAGGTTGGGGTCGGGTATGCAGACTGAATACTGGACGTAGGGAAGGGAGGGGAGAGGGAAGGGAGCGAGGGAGGGAGTGAAGGGTAAGGGTGGGGTATGTAGCTATGAGAACTAGGAGGTATAGGTGGAGGGAAGGGTATGTAGGTATGAGAACTAGGAGGTATAGGTGGAGGGAGGGAGGGAGGGGCATGTAGGTATGAGAACTAGGAGGTATAGGTGGAGGGAGGGGTATGTAGGTATGAGAACTAGGAGGTATAGGTGGAGGGAGGGAGGGGTATGTAGGTATGAGAACTAGGAGGTATAGGTGGAGGGAGGGAGGTAGGGGTATGTAGGTATGAGAACTAGGAGGTATAGGTGGAGGGAGGGAGGGAGGGGTATGTAGGTATGAGAACTAGGAGGTATAGGTGGAGGGAGGGAGGGGTATGTAGGTATGAGAACTAGGAGGTATAGGTGGAGTGAGGGAGGGGTATGTAGGTATGAGAACTAGGAGGTATAGGTGGAGGGAGGGAGGGGTATGTAGGTATGAGAACTAGGAGGTATAGGTGGTGGGAGGGAAGGGTATGTAGGTATGAGAACTAGGAGGTATAGGTGGAGGGAGGGTGGGGTATGTAGGTATGAGAACTAGGAGGTATAGGTGGAGGGAGGGGTATGTAGGTATGAGAACTAGGAGGTATAGGTGGAGGGAGGGAGGGAGGGGTATGTAGGTATGAGAACTAGGAGGTATAGGTGGAGGGAGGGAGGGAGGGAGGGGTATGTAGGTATGAGAACTAGGAGGTATAGGTGGAGGGAGGGAGGGTGGGGTATGTATCTATGACAACTTGGAGGTAAGGAAAAGAGGGAGGGAGGGATAGAGTTAGAGAGGAAGGTGGAAGGGGGCAGCAGGTCTTTCATTGACTCATGTGTGTGAGGAGAGGAGGCTCCCGTGGTCTACAGGGTGAATGGGTCTCTGTGAGGCAGGCTGCCCAGTCAGGAGAGAGCTGAGGGGGGACAGAGAGGGGACTGAGGGGACTGAGAGGGAAATTAAGGGGACAGAGAGGAGACTGAGAAGGGACAGAGAGGAGACTGAGAGGGGACTGAGAATGGACAGAGAGGAGACTGAAAGGGGACTGAGAATGGACAGAGAGGAGACAGAGAGGAGACTGAGAGGAGACTGAGAGGGGACTGAGAAGGGACAGAGAGGAGACTGAAAGGGGACTGAGAGGGGACTGAGAAGGGACAGAGAGGAGACTGAAAGGGGACTGAGAAGGGACAGAGAGGAGACTGAAAGGGGACTGAGAGGGGACTGAGAAGGGACAGAGAGGGGACTGAGAAGGGACAGAGAGGAGACTGAAAGGGGACTGAGAGGAGACTGAGAGGGGACTGAGAAGGGACAGAGAGGAGACTGAAAGGGGACTGAGAAGGGACAGAGAGGAGACTGAGAGGGGACTGAGAAGGGACAGAGAGGAGACTGAAAGGGGACTGAGAAGGGACAGAGAGGAGACTGAAAGGGGACTGAGAAGGGACAGAGAGGAGACTGAAAGGGGACTGAGAAGGGACAGAGAGGAGACTGAAAGGGGACTGAGAAGGGACAGAGAGGAGACTGAAAGGGGACTGAGAGGGGACTGAGAAGGGACAGAGAGGAGACTGAAAGGGGACTGAGAAGGGACAGAGAGGAGACTGAAAGGGGACTGAGAAGGGACAGAGAGGAGACTGAAAGGGGACTGAGAGGAGACTGAGAGGAGACTGAGAAGGGACAGAGAGGAGACTGAAAGGGGACTGAGAAGGGACAGAGAGGAGACTGAAAGGGGACTGAGAAGGGACAGAGAGGAGACTGAAAGGGGACTGAGAAGGGACAGATAAGGGACAGAGAGGAGGACTGAAAGGGGACTGAGAGGGGACTGAGAAGGGACAGAGAGGAGACTGAAAGGGGACTGAGAGGGGACTGAGAAGGGACAGAGAGGAGACTGAGAGGAGACTGGGAGGGGACTGAGAAGGGACAGAGAGGAGACTGAAAGGGGACAGAGAGGAGACTGAGAAGGGACAGAGAGGGGGACTGAAGGGGGAGTAAGAGGGAACTGAGAAGGGACAGAGAGGAGACAGAGAGGAGACTGAGAGGGGACTGAGAAGGGGACAGAGAGGAGACTGAGAGGAGACAGAGGTGACCGAAATTGGACTAAAGAGGACAGAGAGGAGACTGAATGGGACTGAGAGGGGGACTGAAGGGGGAGTGAGAGGAGACTGAGAAGGGACAGAGAGGGGGACTGAAGGGGGAGTGAGAGGAGACTGAGAAGGGACAGAGAGGGGGACTGAAGGGGGAGTGAGCGGAGACTGAGAAGGGACAGAGAGGGGGACTGAAGGGGGAGTGAGAGGAGACTGAGAAGGGACAGAGAGGGGGACTGAAGGGGGAGTGAGAGGAGTGTAGGGCTGGAACAAAAGCACTCAGAGTAGATGGTTGGCCACCCTTGTTGTTTCCCTATCTGTTATAATGAGAACCAGACCCTTACTACTACAGCTCTGTGTCTCTGTGTTGCATCACAATCTGGAATCACTTATAATTAATTCATGGTGACAGGCTGACAACACTGAGACAACAGACTCTGGTGTGGTGGATTCCCCCTACATTACATGTGCTGCCCACAGATACAGCCTGCTTCCACACCGACATCTTCCTCTGCCAAGATACAGTGTGTTTAGTGACATACGGTTGGCTTTGAGTTGCTTGTGTTTTTGTGGAGAAGGTTGTGAGTTCAAGCCCCACTCGGGGCAGAGCAGATTACACTCTTGTGAGGTACATACTGCACAGGAAGACAGGAAAGCAGGAAGACACAGGAAGACACAAAGACACAAAGACAGGAAGACACAGGAAGACACACAAAGACACAAAGACAGGAAGACACAGGAAGACACAGGAAGACACAAAGACAGGAAGACAGTTAGACAGGAAGACAGTTAGACACAAAGACAGGAACACAAGAAAAGACAGGAAGACAGGAAATCAGGTGACTTGGAGAGCAGAGAGAGGTAGAAACAGACAAGACATATCATTCTGGAGAGGTTATAAGGACCCTAACTTTAACCAAACCCCTGAACCTAATCCTAACCCATAGCATAAATTTAACCTAATTTTGACCAATTCTGAAATTAAATATCGTTTTGCAGGTCAGGAATGCCGATTTAGCCAATTCCTTATTATTCACTCAGAAATATATGCAGAAAACCCAAACATGCTGAAGTGATTTCTTAGGATACAGAAATACTGATACATTGTTTACTGTTGAAAAAAGGACAGAGAGATATCGTGTGTGTCTGTCTTTGTGTGACACACAATGATGTCTGTGAACCTACTCTACCAAACATGCATCGTCTATACATCTGTCACTATGATGTCGCCCCCTTGTGGAAGGAATGCAGGAATGCACCACTCTACTCTCACTGGCTGATGAAGCTCCACAAAACCCTGTCAGCAAAAACAGCCCAAATCCTGTAAAGCACCTTAACAATGGACAATTATTAACGGACTCGTGGAGGTCTACCACTGAATACAAAGAGAGTCAGAGGGCTTAAAGTGTGTCTTTCAACTGTCCTTCAGACCTCATAGACTGGGACTGTATCATGACACACACCATACTGTTACAGACTTAACTTACACAAACTGTATTGCTGTGATGTGGCTGACCAGACCTACAGAAGCAGTCTCAACAAAATCCTGTGGGTCTGGTTAAACTCTTTCTTCTGAGTTCCACGACAGGTGGAGGAACTTTATATCACAACACAAGCACAGTTGTCCATATTATATACATTAACATTTGAGTCATTTAGCAGACACTCTTATCCAGAGCCAGTGAGAGTAATGAGTGAGTACATTTTTAGTACTGTTTGTGTTTAGACGGTAGCAGGTAGCAAAACACCAGAGAGAGAATGTAGTCAGTCAGTCAGAGAGAGACTAAGAGGTATTATTTATGTAACAATATGCTGCTAGTCTGTGAGTCACACACAGGGCCCGTTTAGGCTGTGAAATTAGGAACAAACTAATTAGCAAAGACTCTGTGGTTGTGTGTGTGTGTGTGTGTGTGTGTGTGTGTGTGTGTGTGTGTGTGTGTGTGTGTGTGTGTGATATGATATTTGTGTGCGTCAACCCGTACTGTGACATAACAGTCCATCTGTTATCTGTACACCGTTCCTCTCCTCTCTGGGGCCACACCTCAAACTATTAGACATACCAGTAGTCCAGTCTGGGACAGAGTATTGATGACTGTCCTGTACCAGTAGTCCAGTCTGGGAGAGAGTATTGATGACTGTCTCATACCAGTAGTCCAGTCTGGGACAGAGTATTGATGACTGTCCTGTACCAGTAGTCCAGTCTGGGACAGAGTATTGATGGCTGTCTCATACCAGTAGTCCAGTCTGGGAGAGAGTATTGATGGCTGTCTCATACCAGTAGTCCAGTCTGGGACATAGTATTGATGACTGTCTCGTACCAGTAGTCCAGTCTGGGACATAGTATTGATGGCTGTCTCATACCAGTAGTCCAGTCTGGGAGAGAGTATTGATGGCTGTCTCATACCAGTAGTCCAGTCTGGGAGAGAGTATTGATGGCTGTCTCATACCAGTAGTCCAGTCTGGGAGAGAGTATTGATGGCTGTCTCATACCAGTAGTCCAGTCTGGGACAGAGTATTGATGGCTGTCTCATACCAGTAGTCCAGTCTGGGAGAGAGTATTGATGACTGTCTCATACCAGTATTCCAGTCTGGGAGAGAGTATTGATGACTGTCTCATACCAGTAGTCCAGTCTGGGACATAGTATTGATGGCTGTCTCATACCAGTAGTCCAGTCTGGGAGAGAGTATTGATGGCTGTCTCATACCAGTAGTCCAGTCTGGGACAGAGTATTGATGACTGTCCTGTACCAGTAGTCCAGTCTGGGAGAGAGTATTGATGACTGTCTCATACCAGTAGTCCAGTCTGGGAGAGAGTATTGATGACTGTCTCATACCAGTAGTCCAGTCTGGGACAGAGTATTGATGACTGTCTCGTACCAGTAGTCCAGTCTGGGACAGAGTATTGATGGCTGTCTTGTACCAGTAGTCCAGTCTGGGAGAGAGTATTGATGACTGTCTCGTACCAGTAGTCCAGTCTGGGAGAGAGTATTGATGGCTGTCTCATAGCAGTAGTCCAGTCTGGGAGAGAGTATTGATGGCTGTCTCGTACCAGTAGTCCAGTCTGGGAGAGAGTATTGATGACTGTCTTGTACCAGTATTCCAGTCTGGGAGAGAGTATTGATGACTGTCTCGTACCAGTAGTCCAGTCTGGGAGAGAGTATTGATGGCTGTCTCATAGCAGTAGTCCAGTCTGGGACAGAGTATTGATGGCTGTCTCATACCAGTATTCCAGTCTGGGAGAGAGTATTGATGACTGTCTCGTACCAGTAGTCCAGTCTGGGAGAGAGTATTGATGGCTGTCTCATAGCAGTAGTCCAGTCTGGGACAGAGTATTGATGGCTGTCTCATACCAGTATTCCAGTCTGGGAGAGAGTATTGATGGCTGTCTCATAGCAGTAGTCCAGTCTGGGACAGAGTATTGATGGCTGTCTCATACCAGTATTCCAGTCTGGTTAGAGAGTATTGATGGCTGTCTCATACCAGTATTCCAGTCTGGGACATAGTATTGATGGCTGTCTCATACCAGTATTCCAGTCTGGTTAGAGAGTATTGATGGCTGTCTCGTACCAGTACCAGAGAAAGAGAGAGAGACTTCTGTCACTGCACTGAACTGTCATTTATAAAGGAGTGGCACTAATTGTAGTCAACGATGTACAGAAAAGGTATCTAACCTTGTTCTGCAGATCTGTTTACAGATTTTAGATCAGAGAACGTGACAGAGTGTGACAGAGAGAAAGGAAGGAGGAGATACTGTGTGAGGCCAGTGTGAATCTTAGAATTAGAGACAAAGGGAATATATTTTGCTGGTCACAAATAAGATACTTTGACAACGCTTAGATGATACAATCCCTCTCTAATCAGAATTAATTTACACATTGCCAAAGCTGTGTCTGTATTGAGAAGCAGTGTGCTGAACAATATTGTATCACTTATTCAGAAACTAGGGCAGAAAATGGTTTATAGCTACAGGATATACCTGTTGGTGTAATGAGTTTCGTCTTCATACGAAGGAGAGTCGGACCAAAATGCAGCGTGTGGTTTACGATCCATGTTTATTAATAATACGAAACACGAATCTCCAATACAATACAATACTACAAAACAAAACGTAACGAAACCCTAACAGCCTATATAGTGTGAACACAGGGACACATAGGACAGGAACAATCACCCACAAACACACAGTGAAACCCAGGCTACCTAAATATGGTTCCCAATCAGAGACAATGACGAACACCTGCCTCTGACTGAGAACCATATCAGGCTGAACATAGAAATAGACAAACAAGACATGAAACATAGAATACCCACTCAGATCACACCCTGACCAATCAAAACATAGAAAATACAAAGTAAACTATGGTCAGGGCGTGACAGTACCCCCCCCCCAAGGTGCGGACTCCGGCCGCAAAACCTGAACCTATAGGGGAGGGTCTGGGTGGGCATCTGTCCGCGGTGGCGGCTCTGGCGCTGGACGTGGACCCCACTCCATGACAGTTTTAATCCCCCTCCTAAACGTCCCTAAATAGGTTACCCACCACAATGATAACATGGGACAGAGGGACAGCTCGGGACAGAGGTAACTCGGGACAGATGGGTAGCTCAGCACTGAGAGGAAGCTCAGCACTGAGAAGAAGCTCAGCACTGAGAGGAAGCCCAGGCAGGTAGTAGAAACTACCAGAACCTGGCTGGCTGGCGGTTTCAGCAGATCCTGGTCGACTAGCAGATCTGGAAGAATCTGGTCGACTGGCGGATCTGGGAGAATCTGGTCGACTGGCGGATCTGGGAGAATCTGGTCGACTGGCGGATCTGGGAGAATCTGGTCGACTGGCGGATCTGGGAGAATCTGGTCGACTGGCGGATCTGGGAGAATCTGGTCGACTGGCAGATCTGGGAGAATCTGGACGACTGGCAGATCTGAGAGAGTCTGGACGACTGGCAGATCTGGAAGAGTCTGGACGACGGGCAGATCTGGAAGAGTCTGGTCGACTGGCAGATCTGGAAGAGTCTGGTCGACTGGCAGATCTGGAAGAGTCTGGACGACTGGCAGATCTGGAAGAGTCTGGACGACTGGCAGATCTGGAAGAGTCTGGACGACTGGCAGATCTGGAAGAGTCTGGACGACTGGCAGATCTGGAAGAGTCTGGACGACTGGCAGATCTGGAAGAGTCTGGTCGACTGGCAGATCTGGAAGAGTCTGGTCGACTGGCAGATCTGGAAGAGTCTGGTCGACTGGCAGATCAGGAAGAGTCTGGACGACTGGCAGATCTGGAAGAGTCTGGACGACTGGCAGATCTGGAAGAGTCTGGACGACGGGCAGATCTGGAAGAGTCTGGACGACGGGCAGATCTGGAAGAGTCTGGACGACGGGCAGATCTGGAAGAGTCTGGACGACTGGCAGATCTGGAAGAGACTGGTCGACACAGACTGGCTGCTCTGGCTGCTCCATGCTGACTGACAGCTCTGGCTGCTCCATGCTGGCAGACTGCTCTGGCTGCTCCATGCTGACTGGCAGCTCTGGCTGCTCCATGCTGACTGGCGGCCCTGGCTGCTCTGGCTGCTCCATGCTGACTGACAGCTCTGGCTGCTCTGGCTGCTCCATGCTGACTGGCGGCCCTGGCTGCTCTGGCTGCTCCATGCTGACTGGCGGCCCTGGCTGCTCCATGCTGACTGGCGGCCCTGGCTGCTCCCTGCTAACTGGCGGCCCTGGCTGCTCCCTGCTAACTGGCGGCCCTGGCTGCTCCTTACAAACTGGCAGCTCCGGCGGCTCCTTACAAACTGGCAGCTCCGGCGGCTCCTTGCAGACTGCCAGCTTCTTGCAGACTGGCAGCTCTATGCATACTGGCAGCTCCTTGCTGACTGGCAGCTCTATACAAACTTGCAGCTCCATGCAGACTAGCAGCTCCATGCAGACTGGCAGCTCCGAACAGGCGGGAGACTCCGGCAACGCTGTAGAGGCGGAAAGCTCTGACAGCGCTAAACAAGCGGGAGACTCCAACAGCGCTGAAGAGGAGGAAGGCTCTGGCAGCGCTGAACAGGTGAGAGACTCCGACAGCGCTGGAGAGGAGGAAGGCTCCGACAGCGCTAAACAGGCGAGGCGCACTGTAGGCCTGATGCGTGGTGCTGGCACTGGTGGTACTGGGCCGAGGACACGCACAGGAAGCCTAGTGCGGGGAGCTGCTACCGGAGGGCTGGGGTGTGGAGGTGGCACAGGATGGGTTAGACCGTGAAGGCGTACTGGAGATCTTGAGAGCGGTGTTGGCACAGGACATGCAAGGCTAGGGAGGTACACAGGAGGCCTGGTGCGTGAGACTGGCACTGTCTTCACCAGCTGACTAGAACGCACCTCAGGACGAGTAGAGAGCACTGACCCAGGTGCCAATAAATCCCCGACACGCTCCTTCGGGCGAATATCATATTTAAAGCACCAACACAGCAACTCCCTCATTTCACTCTCCTCCAATTTCCCCATTAACTCCTTCACAGTCTCTGCTTCGCTTACCTCCAACACCGGTTCTGGTCTCCTCCTTGGCTCCTCACGATAAACAGGGGGAGTTGGCTCAGGTCTGCGACCTGGCGTAGCCATACTCCCTGTTAGCCCCCCCCCAAGAAATTTTTGAGGCTTACTCTCGGGCTTCCATCCGCTCCGTCGTGCTACTTCCTCATATTTGCGCCTCTCAGCTTTCGCCGCCTCCAGTTCTTCCTTGGGACGGCGATATTCTCCCGGTTGAGCCCATGGTCCACCATTATCTAATTCATACTCCCATGACGCTCTCTCCCACTGCGGCTGCTGCTGCTCCTGCTGCCTCTGTTCCTTCTTCGGCTGCACCTTGGTGCGGCTATACTCCCCTGGTTTAGCCCAGGGTCCTCTCCCGTCGAGGATTTCCTCCCATGTCCAGAAATCCTTACAACGTAACTCCTCTTTTTGCTGCTGCTGCTGCCTGTTGACACGCCGCTTGGTCCGTTGGTGGTGGGTGATTCTGTAATGAGTTTCGTCTTCATACGAAGGAGAGTCGGACCAAAATGCAGCGTGTGGTTTACGATCCATGTTTATTAATAATACGAAACACGAATCTCCAATACAATACAATACTACAAAACAAAACGTAACGAAACCCTAACAGCCTATATAGTGTGAACACAGGGACACATAGGACAGGAACAATCACCCACAAACACACAGTGAAACCCAGGCTACCTAAATATGGTTCCCAATCAGAGACAATGACGAACACCTGCCTCTGACTGAGAACCATATCAGGCTGAACATAGAAATAGACAAACAAGACATGAAACATAGAATACCCACTCAGATCACACCCTGACCAATCAAAACATAGAAAATACAAAGTAAACTATGGTCAGGGCGTGACAGTTGGTGATTTAAACCCCAAATTTATATTTTCTAAATAATCGCACGTATTCCTCACATTCTTTTCTTTACCTGAAAGGATTTTTGACTCAAGTCAACTTCCATTTACCTGTATGCCAGAGGAAATAAAGACTAGTCTATTCACTCGTTGTAACGGCCGTTGGAAGGAGAGGACAAAGGTGCAGCGTGGTACGTGTTCATGTTTTTATTAATGGAACTGAACACTGGTTAACAAAACAACAAAGAGAACCAACGGAACCGAAACAGTTCTGTCTGGAGCAGACACAAAAACAGAAAACAACTACCCACAAAAACCCGGTGGGGAAAAAGCTACCTAAGTATGGTTCTCAATCAGAGACAACGATAGACAGCTGCCTTTGATAACCACACCCGGCCAAACAACAAAGAAATACAAAACATAGAAAATGAACATAGAATGCCCACCCTAGTCACACCCTGGCCTAACCAAAATAGAGAATAAAAGCCTCTCCATGTCCATGGCGTGAGACTTGTACAGGGAACCGGAACCTTTCCCTGGACACATTAACAATTGGCCATTTTGAATTCTAATTCTGAATTACCAATAGAAGAAAAAAACAAACAATGGTAATTTGTCTCACTAACGCAGTCTGGGTTTTTAGAGAGAGAGAGAGATGGGGTCCGCTCACCAACCAAGACTTCACAAAATGGGACAAACACCAAATTGAGACTCTGCACGCAGAATTCTGCAAAAATATCCTCCGTGTACAACGTAGAACACCAAATAATGCATGCAGAGCAGAATTAGGCCGATACCCACTAATTATCAAAATCCAGAAAAGAGACGTTAAATTCTACAACCACCTAGAAGGAAGCGATTCACAAACCTTCCATAACAAAGCCATCACCTACAGAGAGATGAACCTGGAGAAGAGTCCCCTAAGCAAGCTGGTCCTGTGGCTCTGTTCACAAACACAAACACACCCTACAGAGCCCCAGGACAACAGCACAATTAGACCCAACCAAATCATGAGAAAACAAAAAGATAATTACTTGACACATTGGAAAGGATTAACAAAAAAACAGAGCAAACTAGAAAGCTATTTGGCCCTAAACAGAGAGTACACAGCGGCAGAATACCTGACCACTGTGACTGACCCAAAATTAAGGAAAGCTTTGACTATGTACAGACTCAGTGAGCATAGCCTTGCTATTGAGAAAGGCCGCCGTAGGCAGACATGGCTCTCAAGAGAAGACAGGCTATGTGCTCACTGCCCACAAAATGAGGTGGAAACTGAGCTGCACTTCCTAACCTCCTGCCCAATGTATGACCATATTAGAGAGACATATTTCCCTCAGATTACACAGATCCACAAAGAATTCGAAAACAAATCCAAATTTGAAAAACTCCCATATCTACTGGGTGAAATTCCACAGTGTGCCATCACAGCAGCAAGATTTGTGACCTGTTGCCACGAGAAAAGGGCAACCAGTGAAGAACACACACCATTGTAAATACAACCCATATTTATGCTTATTTATTTTATCTTGTGTCCTTTAACCATTTGTACATTGTTAAAACACTGTATATAATAATATGTAATATGTAACAATATATAATATGACATTTGTAATGTCTTTACTGTTTTGAAACCTCTGTATGTGTAATGTTTACTGTTAATTTTTGTTGTTTTTCACTTTATATATTCACTTTGTATGTTGTCTACCTCACTTGCTTTGGCAATGTTAACACATGTTTCCCATGCCAATAAAGCCCTTGAATTGAATTGAATTGAATTGAATTGAGAGAGAGGAGAGGAGAGGAGAGGAGAGGAGAAGAGAGGAGAGGAGAGGAGAGGAGAGGAGAGGAGAGGAGAGGAGAGGAGAGGAGAGGAGAGGAGAGAGAGAGAGAGAGAGAGAGAGAGAGAGAGAGAGAGAGAGAGAGAGAGACTTCCTCTCTGGCTGGAGTTTATCAGGTAGTGGAGATTGTAGTGCTTCAACTAAACTTCAGCTATGTGGATGTGTCTCTAGACTCTAGAGAGACTTAAGAGTGGAACTTTAAAAGATAGATAAAATCATAATAGTTTTAAACATCTACAGTTTTTTTTCATTTTTAAGAAGAAGAAACAACACAACTGTACTGAATAGTCAGAACCAGAGAAGAAGAAACAACAACTGTACTGAATAGTCAGAACCAGAGAAGAAGAAACAATACAACTGTACTGAATAGTCAGAACCAGAGAAGAAGAAACAACAACTGTACTGAATAGTCAGAACCAGAGAAGAAGAAACAACACAACTGTACTGAATAGTCAGAACCAGAGAAGAAGAAACAACACAACTGTACTGAATAGTCAGAACCAGAGAAGAAGAAACAACACAACTGTACTGAATAGTCAGAACCAGAGAAGAAGAAGACATCTGACCCTAAAAAGAAAGACAAATCTAACTCTTCTGCATCTGGCCTCTTTCATCTAAAATGGCGGAAATGTGGCTGACTCCCTCTGTGATCTGTATGTGAGACAGACAGACAGACACAACAGCTTAGTCAATCCATTTTCCATGTCAGCTGAAAGGCAGGAAGCAATGCCCGGCCCACTACTGCTGCTGTCTTTCCTCTAGCCGTCTGAGGCCTGCGTGTTAGATTAGGAGCACTGGTGAGAAAGAGCTGTTTAATGACGGACTGCTCCGCTCTGCTCTGCTAGAAAGTCAGCTAAATACACTGCGGCTACAGGAACTATTTCAATACTATAGATACTAGCTGTAGATACTAGCTGTAGGTACTAGCTGTAGATACTAGATGTAGATACTAGCTGTAGTTACTAGAAGTAAGTACTAGCTGTAGATACTAGCTGTAGGTACTAGCTGTAGATACTAGCTGTAGATACTAGCTACAGAAACTAGCTGTAGGTACTAGCTGTAGATACTAGCTGTAGGTACTAGCTGTAGATACTAGCTGTAGATACCAGCTACAGCAACTAGCTGTAGATACTAGCTGTAGATACTAGCTGTAGATATTAGCTGTATGTACTAAATGTAGAGACTAGTTGTAGGTACTAGCTGTAGATACAAGCTGTAGATACTAGCTGTAGGTACTAGCTGTAGGTACTAGCTGTAGGTACTAGCTACAGAAACTAGCTACAGATACTAGCTACAGATACTAGCTGTAGGTACTAGCTGTAGATACTAGCTGTAGATACTAGCTGTAGATACTAGCTGTAGGTACTAGCTGTAGGTACTAGCTGTAGATACTAGCTACATAAAAGAGCTGTAGATACTAGCTGTAGATACTAGCTGTAGGTACTAGCTGTAGATACTAGCTGTAGATACTAGCTGTAGGTACTAGTTGTAGATACTAGCTGTAGATACTAGCTGTAGGTACTAGCTGTAGGTACTAGCTGTAGGTACTAGCTGTAGATACTAGCTGTAGATACTAGCTGTAGGTACTAGCTATAGATACTAGCTGTAGGTACTAGCTATAGATACTAGCTGTAGGTACTAGCTACAGAAACTAGCTGTAGATACTAGCTACAGAAACTAGCTGTAGATACTAGCTACAGAATCTAGCTGTAGATACAGCTGTAGGTACTAGCTGTAGATACTAGCTGTAGATACTAGCTGTAGATACTAGCTACAGAAACTAGCTGTAGATACAGCTGTAGGTACTAGCTGTAGGTACTAGCTGTATGTACTAGCTGTAGATACTAGTTGTAGATACTAGCTGTAGGTACTAGCTGTAGGTACTAGCTACAGAAACTAGCTACATATACTAGCTGTAGGTACTAGCTGTAGATACAAGCTGTAGATACTAGCTGTAGATACTAGATGTATGTACTAGCTGTAGGTACTAGCTGTAGATACTAGCTGTAGATACTAGCTGTAGATACTAGCTGTAGGTACTAGCTGTAGATACTAGCTGTAGATACTAACTGTAGATACTAGCTGTAGGTACTAGCTATAGATACTAGCTGTAGGTACTAGCTACAGAAACTAGCTGTAGATACTAGCTACAGAAACTAGCTGTAGATACTAGCTACAGAAACTAGCTGTAGATACAGCTGTAGGTACTAGCTGTAGATACTAGCTACAAAAACTAGCTGTAGATACTAGCTACAGAAACTAGCTGTAGATACAGCTGTAGGTACTAGCTGTAGATACTAGCTGTAGATACTAGCTGTAGATACTAGCTACAGAAACTAGCTGTAGATACAGCTGTAGGTACTAGCTGTAGGTACTAGCTGTAGATACTAGTTGTAGGTACTAGCTGTAGGTACTAGCTGTAGGTACTAGCTGTAGATACTAGCTGTGGGTACTAGCTGTAGATACTAGCTGTAGATACTAGCTACAGAAACTAGCTGTAGATACAGCTGTAGGTACTAGCTGTAGGTACTAGCTGTAGATACTAGCTGTAGATACTAGTTGTAGGTACTAGCTGTAGATACAAGCTGTAGATACTAGCTGTAGATACTAGCTACAGAAACTAGCTGTAGATACAGCTGTAGGTACTAGCTGTAGGTACTAGCTGTATATACTAGCTGTAGATACTGTCTGTAGATACTAGCTGTAGATACAAGCTGTAGATACCAGCTGTAGGTACTAGCTGTAGTACTAGATGTAGGTACTAGCTATAGATACTAGCTGTAGAATACTAGCTGTAGATACTAGCTGTAGATACTAGCTGTAGATACTAGCTGTAGGTACTAGCTGTAGGTACTAGCTGAAGGTACTAGCTGTAGATACTAGCTGTAGATACTAGCTATAGAAACTAGCTGTAGGTACTAGCTGTAGAAACTAGCTGTAGGTACTAGCTGTAGGTACTAGCTGTAGATACTAGCTGTAGATACTAGCTGTAGATACTAGCTGTATGTACTAGCTGTAGGTACTAGCTGTAGATACTAGCTACATAAACTAGCTGTAGATACTAGCTGTAGATACTAGCTGTAGGTACTAGCTGTAGATACTAGCTGTAGATACTAGCTGTAGGTACTAGTTGTAGATACTAGCTGTAGATACTAGCTGTAGATACTAGCTGTAGGTACTAGCTGTAGGTACTAGCTGTAGGTACTAGCTGTAGATACTAGCTGTAGATACTAGCTGTAGGTACTAGCTATAGATATTAGCTGTAGGTACTAGCTATAGATACTAGCTGTAGGTACTAGCTACAGAAACTAGCTGTAGATACTAGCTACAGAAACTAGCTGTAGATACTAGCTACAGAATCTAGCTGTAGATACAGCTGTAGGTACTAGCTGTAGATACTAGCTGTAGATACTAGCTGTAGATACTAGCTACAGAAACTAGCTGTAGATACAGCTGTAGGTACTAGCTGTAGGTACTAGCTGTATGTACTAGCTGTAGATACTAGTTGTAGATACTAGCTGTAGGTACTAGCTGTAGGTACTAGCTACAGAAACTAGCTACAGATCCTAGCTGTAGGTACTAGCCTTAGATACAAGCTGTAGATACTAGCTGTAGATACTAGCTATATGTACTAGCTGTAGGTACTAGCTGTATATACTAGCTGTAGATACTAGCTGTAGATACTAGCTGTAGGTACTAGCTGTAGATACTAGCTGTAGATACTAACTGTAGATACTAGCTGTAGGTACTAGCTATAGATACTAGCTGTAGGTACTAGCTACAGAAACTAGCTGTAGATACTAGCTACAGAAACTAGCTGTAGATACTAGCTACAGAAACTAGCTGTAGATACAGCTGTAGGTACTAGCTGTAGATACTAGCTACAAAAACTAGCTGTAGATAATAGCTACAGAAACTAGCTGTAGATACAGCTGTAGGTACTAGCTGTAGATACTAGCTGTAGATACTAGCTGTAGATACTAGCTACAGAAACTAGCTGTAGATACAGCTGTAGGTACTAGCTGTAGGTACTAGCTGTAGATACTAGTTGTAGGTACTAGCTGTAGGTACTAGCTGTAGGTACTAGCTGTAGATACTAGCTACAGAAACTAGCTGTAGATACAGCTGTAGGTACTAGCTGTAGGTACTAGCTGTAGATACTAGCTGTAGATACTAGCTGTAGGTACTAGCTGTAGATACAAGCTGTAGATACTAGCTGTAGATACTAGCTACAGAAACTAGCTGTAGATACAGCTGTAGGTACTAGCTGTAGGTACTAGCTGTAGATACTAGCTGTAGATACTATCTGTAGATACTAGCTGTAGATACAAGCTGTAGATACCAGCTGTAGGTACTAGCTGTAGGTACTAGCTGTAGGTACTAGCTATAGATACTAGCTGTAGAATACTAGCTGTAGATACTAGCTGTAGATACTAGCTGTAGATACTAGCTGTAGGTACTAGCTGTAGGTACTAGCTGTAGGTACTAGCTGTAGATACTAGCTGGAGATACTAGCTACAGAAACTAGCTGTAGGTACTAGCTGTAGATACTAGCTGTAGATACTAGCTGTAGATACTAGCTGTAGGTACTAGCTGTAGGTACTAGCTGTAGATACTAGCTACATAAACTAGCTGTAGATACTAGCTGTAGATACTAGCTGTAGGTACTACCTGTAGATACTAGCTGTAGATACTAGCTGTAGGTACTAGTTTTAGATACTAGCTGTAGATACTAGCTGTAGATACTAGCTGTAGGTACTAGCTGTAGGTACTAGCTGTAGGTACTAGCTGTAGATACTAGCTGTAGGTACTAGCTATAGATACTAGCTGTAGATACTAGCTGTAGATACTAGCTGTAGGTACTAGCTACAGAAACTAGCTGTAGATACAGCTGTAGGTACTAGCTGTAGATACTAGCTGTAGATACTAGCTGTAGATACTAGCTACATAATCTAGCTGTAGATACAGCTGTAGGTACTAGCTGTAGATACTAGCTGTAGATACTAGCTGTAGATACTAGCTACAGAAACTAGCTGTAGATACAGCTGTAGGTACTAGCTGTAGGTACTAGCTGTATGTACTAGCTGTAGATACTAGTTGTAGATACTAGCTGTAGGTACTAGCTGTAGGTACTAGCTACAGAAACTAGCTACAGATACTAGCTGTAGGTACTAGCTGTAGATACAAGCTGTAGATACTAGCTGTAGATACTAGCTGTATGTACTAGCTGTAGGTACTAGCTGTAGATACTAGCTGTAGATACTAGCTGTAGATACTAGCTGTAGGTACTAGCTGTAGATACTAGCTGTAGATACTAACTGTAGATACTAGCTGTAGGTACTAGCTATAGATACTAGCTGTAGGTACTAGCTACAGAAACTAGCTGTAGATACTAGCTACAGAAACTAGCTGTAGATACTAGCTACATAAACTAGCTGTAGATACAGCTGTAGGTACTAGCTGTAGATACTAGCTACAGAAACTAGCTGTAGATACTAGCTACAGAAACTAGCTGTAGATACAGCTGTAGGTACTAGCTGTAGATACTAGCTGTAGATACTAGCTGTAGATACTAGCTACAGAAACTAACTGTAGATACAGCTGTAGGTACTAGCTGTAGGTACTAGCTGTAGATACTAGTTGTAGATACTAGCTGTAGGTACTAGCTGTAGGTACTAGCTGTAGGTACTAGCTGTAGATACTAGCTGTGGGTACTAGCTGTAGATACTAGCTGTAGATACTAGCTACAGAATCTAGCTGTAGATACAGCTGTAGGTACTAGCTGTAGGTACTAGCTGTAGATACTAACTGTAGATACTAGTTGTAGGTACTAGCTGTAGATACAAGCTGTAGATACTAGCTGTAGATACTATCTACAGAAACTAGCTGTAGATACAGCTGTAGGTACTAGCTGTAGGTACTAGCTGTAGATACTAGCTGTAGATACTAGCTGTAGATACTATCTGTAGATACTAGCTGTAGATACAAGCTGTAGATACCAGCTGTAGGTACTAGCTATAGATACTAGCTGTAGAATACTAGCTGTAGATACTAGCTGTAGATACAAGCTGTAGATACTAGCTGTACATACTAGCTGTAGGTACTAGCTGTAGGTACTAGCTGTAGGTACTAGCTGTAGATACTAGCTGTAGATACTAGCTACAGAAACTAGCTGTAGATACTAGCTGTAGATACTAGCTGCAGATACTAGCTGTAGGTACTAGCTGTAGATACTAGCTGTAGATACTAGCTGTAGGTACTAGCTGTAGATACTAGTTGTAGATACTAGCTGTAGATATTAGCTGTAGATACTAGCTGTAGATATTAGCTGTTTAATACTAGCTGTAGGTACTAGCTGTAGATACTAGCCGTAGGTATTAGCTGTTTGATACTAGCTGTAGATATTATCTGTAGGTACTAGCTGTAGATACTATCTGTAGGTACTAGCTGTAGATATTAGGTGTTTGATACTAGCTGTAGGTAGTAGCTGTAGGAACTAGCTGTAGGTACTAGCTGTAGATACTAGCTGTAGATACTAGCTGTTTGATACTAGCTGTAGATACTAGCTGTAGGTACTAGCTTTAGATACTAGCTGTAGGTACTAGCTGTAGGTACTAGCTGTAGATACTAGCTGTAGGTACTAGCTGTAGATACCAGCTGTAGGTACTAGCTGTAGGTACTAGCTGTAGATACTAGCTGTAGGTACTAGCTGTAGATACTAGCTGTAGGTACTAGCTGTAGGTACTAGCTATATATACTAGCTGTAGGTACTAGCTGTAGATACTAGCTGTAGGTACTAGCTGTAGATACTAGCTATATATACTAGCTGTAGGTACTAGCTGTAGATACTAGCTGTAGAACTAAGGCCAGGAGTTTTTCCTGGTCTGGTGACGTGATCAGGAGAAACTATTGACCCCGTGACCCGTCTGTTAGATAAAGCAACGACAGTATCATAAACTGTCCATTTAGCTCGTGTCTCTCATCTTGTTCTGAGGTCTTTTCAGGTGGCGATCTTTTTCCCAAATCCACACTATTCAATTCTCAGCATTTGATATAGTTTCCTACAGGTTTGTGGCCTGGTTGTCATGTGAGTTAGCCGGAGCAGGCTCTTTCTGAATGATTCTGGGTGAATAAACAGAAAGCTATTTAATTAACACAGCCAGGTTAGTCAGTCTAATGTTGTCAAACCAATCTGACACTGGCTGATTAAAGCACATGATGGGGCAGGGAAGGCAGGGGCTCTGTCGACCGGGCTCCCCCACTGAGAAGTCGGGTAGGGAGGTGGTGCATTGGAGGTCCACACACACACACACACACACACACACACACACACACACACACACACACACACACACACACACACACACACACACACACACACACACACACACTACATAAGAAATCTGTAAACCCACTCAACTTTCAAACTTTTCTGATCCTATTTTACTCAATGAATAAATCCAATATTTAGTTCCACAGTAAACGCAGAGTGATGGCTTGAGGAAAAGTTTGGTGGGTAGTGAGGTCCGTTTGAGGTCCGTTCGAGGTCCGTTTGAGTACCACAAAAAATAAGTGTAAACCTTGGTTAGAATATCGACTGTCCATTGTAGGGTAACTTCCATGATCCATCCAACATTAACGAGATCAAAGTAGCCTGTGTGGAGAAAGAGGTTTCTGTTTCTATGTTTCCTAAACTGAAGGAAATGACTCTGCACTCCCAGAGGAGAGGAGGCAGGAGAGGAGGCAGGAGAGCACAAGTCCTCTCTGTATTCTAGAGAAGAAAGACACTGCAGTACTGGCTGTGTGTCCCAAATACCACCCTATTCCCTATATAGTACACCACTTCAAAAGTAGTGCACCACCCTAATCCCTATATAGTACACTACTTCAAAAGTAATGCACTATATAGGGAATAGGGTGCAATTTGGGACTCAGGCTCAGTGTTTTTTTTTAGGGAAGAGACAGAGAGAGAGAAGAGACAGGGAGAGAGAAGAGACAGGGAGAGAGAAGAGAGATGGAGAGAGAAGAGACAGGGAGAGAGAGGGAAGAGACAGGGAGAGGGAAGAGACAGGGAGAGAGAAGAGATAGGGAGAGAGACGAGAGAGGGAGAGAGAAGAGAGAGGGAGAGGGAAGAGACAGGGTGAGAGAAGAGACAGAGAGAGAGAAGAGACAGGGAGAGAGAAGAGACAGGGAGAGAGAAGAGACAGGGAGAGAGAAGAGACAGGGAGAGAGAAGAGAGAGGGAGAGGGAAGAGACATGGAGAGGGAAGAGACAGGGTGAGAGAAGAGACAGAGAGAGAGAAGAGACAGGGAGAGGGAAGAGAGAGAGAGAGAAAAGACAGGGAGAGGGGAGAGACAGGGAGAGGGAAGAGACAGGGAGAGAGAAGAGACAGGGAGAGAGAAGAGACAGGGAGAGGGAAGAGACAGTGAGAGAGAAAGAGACAGGGAGAGAGAAAGAGACAGGGAGAGAGAAAGAGACAGAGAGAGAGAAATAGACAGGGAGAGAGAAAGAGACAGGGAGAGGGAAGAGACAGGGAGAGAGAAAGAGACAGGGAGAGAGAAAGAGACAGAGAGAGAGAAATAGACAGGGAGAGAGAAAGAGACAGGGAGAGAAAGAGAGAGTCTGTTGAGATGTCGAGAGATGAAATAAGAGAAGAGTCCCCTCAGCCAGCTGGTTCTGAGCCTCAGTTCACTAACCCAAACCAACCCCATAGAGCCTCAAGACATTACTCAGAAAATCTGGCCCAACCTAATCATCACAAAGCAAAAATAAAATTATAAACTGGGTGGTTCGAGCCCTGAATGCTGATTGGTTGACAGCCATGGTATATCAGACCGTATACTACGGGTATGACAAAACATTTCTGCTCTAATTAAGTTGGTAACCAGTTTATAATAGCAATAAGGCACCTCTGGGGTTTGTGATATATGGCCAATATACCACTGCTAAGGGCTGTGTCCAGCACTCCGTGTTGCATCACGCATAAGAACAGCCCTTAGCCGTGGTATATTGGCCATATACCACACCTCCTTGGGCCTTAATGCTTAAATATATCACCTATTGGAAAGACACCACAAACAGACAGTACGTGGTGTCAGACTATCTGTCCACTGTGACTGATAGAAAGCTGAGGAAAACACTGACTCAGTGAGCACAGTCTGGCTATAGAGACCGGGCGTCACAGGCAAACCTGGCTGCCCAGAGAGGACAGTCTGGGTATAGAGACCGGTCGTCACAGGCAAACCTGGCTGCCCAGAGAGGACAGGCTGTGCTCACTCTACTCCAGGGGAGAGGTAGGGACAGAGCTTCATTTCCTATTACACTGTGACAAATACTAAGACCTAAGAGAATATTCCTTTCTCAAAATTATTATTCAAAACAAAGAATTTGAAACTATAAAAAAATCTAATATTTATTGCAAAATGTACGGTTTTGGCAGCCAAATATGTGTCCTCCTTCACAACCTGAGGGACAGCCAGTGAAAAGTGCAATGTAATGTAATAATATTTCCCATTTAGTTTTGTTTTGTCTTTCATCAAATGCCAAAGTTAAATCTAGAATTGGCTTCCTATTTCGCAACAAAGCATCCTTCACTCATGCTGCCAAACATACCCTTGTAAAACTGACCATCCTACCAATCCTCGACTTTGGCGATATCATTTACAAAATAGCCTCCAATACCCTACTCAACAAATTGGATGCAGTCTATCACAGTGCAATCCGTTTTGTCACCAAAGCCCCATATTCTACCCACCATTGCGACCTGTACGCTCTCGTTGGCTGGCCCTCGCTTCATACTCATCGCCAAACCCACTGGCTCCATGTCATCTACAAGACCCTGCTAGGTAAAGTGCCCCCTTATCTCAGCTCGCTGGTCAACATAGCATCTCCCACCTGTAGCACACGCTCCAGCAGGTATATCTCTATAGTCACCCCCAAAACCAATTCTTTCTTTGGCCGCCTCTCCTTCCAGTTCTCTGCTGCCAATGACTGGAACGAACTACAAAAATCTCTGAAACTGGAAACAGTTATCTCCCTCACTAGCTTTAAGCACCAACTGTCAGAGCAGCTCACAGATTACTGCACCTGTACATAGCCCACCTATAATTTAGCCCAAACAACTACCTCTTTCCCTACTGTATTTATTTTATTTATTTTGCTCCTTTGCACCCCATTATTTGTATTTCTACTTTGCACATTCTTCCATTGCAAATCTACCATTCCAGTGTTTTACTTGCTATATTGTATTTACTTTGCCACCATGGCCTTTTTTTTGCCTTTACCTCCCTTATCTCACCTCATTTGCTCACATCGACATAGACTTGTTTATACTGTATTATTGACTGTATGTTTGTTTTACTCCATGTGTAACTCTGTGTTGTTGTATGTGTCGAACTGCTTTGCTTCATCTTGGCCAGGTTGCAGTTGTAAATGAGAACTTGTTCTCAACTTGCCTACCTGGTTAAATAAAGGTGTTCTCAACTGGCCTACCTGGTTAAATAAAGGTGTTCTCAACTAGCCTACCTGGTTAAATAAAGGTGTTCTCTACTGGCCTACCTGGTTAAATAAAGGTGAAATAAATAAATAAAATAAATGTGTCTTCTCAGTCATGTTGAGACTGGTCTACTACCAGGTCATGTGTCTTCTCAGTCATGTTGAGACTGGTCTACTACCAGGTCATGTGTCTTCTCAGTCATGTTGAGACTGGTCTACTACCAGGTCATGTGTCTTCTCAGTCATGTTGAGACTGGTCTACTACCAGGTCATGTGTCTTCTCAGTCATGTTGACACTGGTCTACTACCAGGTCATGTGTCTTCTCAGTCATGTTGACACTGGTCTACTACCAGGTCATGTGTCTTCTCAGTCATGTTGACACTGGTCTACTACCAGGTCATGTGTCTTCTCAGTCATGTTGAGACTGGTCTACTACCAGGTCATGTGTCTTCTCAGTCATGTTGAGACTGGTCTACTACCAGGTCATGTGTCTTCTCAGTCATGTTGACACTGGTCTACTACCAGGTCATGTGTCTTCTCAGTCATGTTGACACTGGTCTACTACCAGGTCATGTGTCTTCTCAGTCATGTTGAGACTGGTCTACTACCAGGTCATGTGTCTTCTCAGTCATGTTGAGACTGGTCTACTACCAGGTCATGTGTCTTCTCAGTCATGTTGACACTGGTCTACTACCAGGTCATGTGTCTTCTCAGTCATGTTGAGACTGGTCCACTACCAGGTCATGTTTCTTCTCAGTCATGTTGAGACAGGTCTACTACCAGGTAATGTGTCTTCTCAGTCATGTTGACACTGGTCTACTACCATGTCATGTGTCTTCTCAGTCATGTTGACACTGGTCTACTACCAGGTCATGTGTCTTCTCAGTCATGTTGAGACTGGTCTACTACCAGGTCATGTGTCTTCTCAGTCATGTTGACACTGGTCTACTACCAGGTCATGTGTCTTCTCAGTCATGTTGACACTGGCCTACTACCAGGTCATGTGTCTTCTCAGTCATGTTGAGACTGGTCTACTACCAGGTCATGTGTCTTCTCAGTCATGTTGACACTGGTCTACTACCAGGTCATGTGTCTTCTCAGTCATGTTGACACTGGTCTACTACCAGGTCATGTGTCTTCTCAGTCATGTTGAGACTGGTCTACTACCAGGTCATGTGTCTTCTCAGTCATGTTGACACTGGTCTACTACCAGGTCATGTGTCTTCTCAGTCATGTTGAGACTGGTCTACTACCAGGTCATGTGTCTTCTCAGTCATGTTGACACTGGTCTACTACCAGGTCATGTGTCTTATCAGTAATGTTGAGACTGGTCCACTACCAGGTCATGTTTCTTCTCAGTCATGTTGAGACAGGTCTACTACCAGGTCATGTGTCTTCTCAGTCATGTTGACACTGGTCTACTACCATGTCATGTGTCTTCTCAGTCATGTTGACACTGGTCTACTACCAGGTCATGTGTCTTCTCAGTCATGTTGAGACTGGTCTACTACCAGGTCATGTGTCTTCTCAGTCATGTTGACACTGGTCTACTACCATGTCATGTGTCTTCTCAGTCATGTTGACACTGGTCTACTACCAGGTCATGTGTCTTCTCAGTCATGTTGAGACTAGTCTACTACCAGGTCATGTGTCTTCTCAGTCATGTTGACACTGGTCTACTACCAGGTCATGTGTCTGTCTTCTCAGTCATGTTGAGACTGGTCTACTACCAGGTCATGTGTCTTCTCAGTCATGTTGACACTGGTCTACTACCATGTCATGTGTCTTCTCAGTCATGTTGACACTGGTCTACTACCAGGTCATGTGTCTTCTCAGTCATGTTGACACTGGTCTACTACCAGGTCATGTGTCTTCTCAGTCATGTTGACACTGGTCCACTACCAGGTCATGTGTCTTCTCAGTCATGTTGACACTGGTCCACTACCATTGCTGTAATGTATTGTTATTGTCATTAATATAGTTCTTGTAGTTGTTGTTAACGGTAATCCCATTTCCACTATTATTATTATTATTATTTCTGTTGGTCACACCATTTTTGTTACATGTTTACTTTGACAATGTAGGTAATTTAACTTGTCATGTCAATAAAGTCAATTGAATTGACAACAAAATGAGGTGGAAACTGAGCTGCACTTCCTAACCTCCTACCCAATGTATGACCATATTAGAGACACACATTTCCCTCAGATTACACAGATTCACAAAGAGTTTGAAAACAAATCCAATTTTGATTAACTCCCATATCTATTGGGTGAAATTCCACAGTGTGCCATCACAGCAGCACGATTTGTGACCTGTTGCCACGAGAAAAGGTCAACCAGTGAAGAACAAACATCATTGTAAATACAACCCATATTTATGCTTATTTATTTTCCCTTTTGTACTTTAACCATGTGTACATCGTTACAACACTGTATAAAAACATAATATGACATCTGTAATGTCTTTATTATTTTGGAACTTCTGTGAGTGTAATGTTTACTGTTAATTTTTATTGTTTATTTCACTTTTGTATATTATTATCTACTTCACTTGCTTTGGCAATGTTAACATTCCCATGACAATAAAGCCCCTTGAATTTAATTGAAATTGAGAGAGACAGGAAGAGAGAGAGAGAGAGAGAGAGAGAGTGTGTAGAGAGCGTGAGAGAGAGTAAGTTTGAGTAAGAGAGCGAGAGAGAGCGAGAGAGCGAGAGAGCGAGAGAGAGTGAGTAAGTTTGAGTAAGAGAGCGAGAGAGAGAGAGTGTGTAGAGGGTGAGAGTGTGAGAGAGAGAGTAAGAGAGCGAGAGAGAGAGAGAGAGAGAGTGGGGGGTCTGGGTTCAAGCAATCTACAGCTGTAACAGGGTCCACCCTCTGCATTCACAGCAGTCTCCTCACGCCACCCCCCCACCACATCAATCTCCTCTATCCTCACTCCCTCAACCCAATCTCCTCTATCCTCACTCCCTCACTCCTCACCCCAATCTCCTCTATCCTCACTCCCTCACCCCTCTCCCCTCACCCCAATCTCCTCTATCCTCACTCCCTCACCCCTCTCCCCTCACCCCAATCTCCTCTATCCTCACTCCCTCACCCCTCTCCCCTCACCCCAATCTCCTCTATCCTCACTCCCTCACCACTCTCCCCTCACCCCAATCTCCTCTATCCTCACTCCCTCACCCCTCTCCCCTCACCCCAATCTCCTCTATCCTCACTCCCTCACCCCTCTCCCCTCACCCCAATCTCCTCTATCCTCACTCCCTCCCTCCTCCGCCCTCTCCTCTCTTCTCACTGAACCCTGTAATCATACTGTAATAGTATAGTCTTATTCAGTAGGCACAAGGTAAATAATTATGACACTGTTGAAATGGCTACTTGAACTTGGAAAGAGCCTTCTGCATGTCAAAACTAAAATCAAATTCATTGTGTAACAGAGATATGAACATATGAACAACAGAACCATCAAGGCTACACAGATGTAGCATCTTAATTTGATCACTTTTGTTACTAAGTGTTTTTCCTGGACAGCAGGAAATATATACTAGTTGTGTATTCAAGGTTTAACCCCTACAAAAAATATCCATTCATTATAATCTGCATAATAATTCACATTTCCTGTTTCTGCAGGATTATTTTCTCATCAGACCTCCCCTATATCTATGAGAGATAATCTGAGATTTAACTCTCATAATTGCTCATGTACTTCCCCAAAAGGACATGCTTGAAGAACTACTGCATTTCACTTCAATTATTCCAACATTGACGCTGGTCTGGAGAGGGAAGCAGGACAGTCCATATGACGGAGGAAGCTAGTATACCACATCACATGGTCAGATCATGGCATTCCTTGATACCATGCTACCAAACAATAAGCATACAGTTGAGGACATACAAGTGGATTGGTCTGTCAGACACTGTCCCTCATCTAATGCAGGCAGCAATGTAGTGCGCTGCCAACCTACAGCTCTCTGCGTCCTCCCCCAACAGGATGGGTAGCCTATTCTCATCAGAGAGGTCTTTGAAACCTTGAAAAAGGGTTTAACATTTGGGGAAATTACACTCTCTAATTGTTTTATATTTTGGACATTTTGTCAGGAAATGCAGCTCTCTCTCAGGTTCTGCTGTGGTGCAGTGGTTGCACAGCCTTTCCTCTACAGGGAGACAGGTTCTGCTGTGGTGCAGTGGTTGCACAGCCTTTCCTCTACAGGGAGCCAGGTTCTGCTGTTGTGCAGTGGTTGCACAGCCTTTCCTCTACAGGGAGACAGGTTTTCCTGTGTCTACCTTTCTCAATGGCAAGGTTATGCTCACTGAGCCTGTACTTTGTCAAGGTTTTTCCAAAAATAGTTAGCCACGGTGTACTGTCGATTTAGGGCCAGATAGCACTGCATTTTGCTTTGTGCTTGTGTTTCCTAATAATCAATGTTGTTTTGTTTTGACTGTAATTTGGTAATTTGGTTTATTCTGATTGATTGGATGTTCTGGTCCTGAGGCTTCAGTGTGTTAGTAGAACAGGTTTGTGAACTCAGCCCCAGGACCAGCTGGATGAGGGGACTGAGGCTTCAGTGTGTTAGTAGAACAGGTTAGTGAACTCAGCCCCAGGACCAGCTGGATGAGGGGACTGAGGCTTCAGTGTGTTAGTAGAACAGGTTAGTGAACTCAGCCCCAGGACCAGATGGATGAGGGGACTGAGGCTTCAGTGTGTTAGTAGAACAGGTTAGTGAACTCAGCCCCAGGACCAGCTGGATGAGGGGACTGAGGCTTCAGTGTGTTAGTAGAACAGGTTTGTGAACTCAGGACCAGGACCAGCTGGATGAGGGGACTGAGGCTTCAGTGTGTTAGTAAAACAGGTTTGTGAACTCAGCCCCAGGACCAGCTGGATGAGGGGACTGAGGCTTCAGTGTGTTAGTAGAACAGGTTTGTGAACTCAGCCCCAGGACCAGCTGGATGAGGGGACTGAGGCTTCAGTGTGTTAGTAGAACAGGTTAGTGAACTCAGCCCCAGGACCAGCTGGATGAGGGGACTGAGGCTTCAGTGTGTTAGTAGAACAGGTTAGTGAACTCAGCCCCAGGACCAGCTGGATGAGGGGACTGAGGCTTCAGTGTGTTAGTAGAACAGGTTTGTGAACTCAGCCCCAGGACCAGCTGGATGAGGGGACTCTTTTCTTTGCTCAGCTCTTGGCATTGCAGGGCTTGGTAATGATATGAGAGGGAGTCACTGTATTTTAGATGTTTCCAAAACTTAATGCCGCTTTTTTGAGTTTTTATTATTAGTGGATATTGGCCTAATTCTGCCCTACGTGCATTGTTTGTAGTTTTCCCCTGGACATATAGGAGAATCTTACAGAACTCTTCATGCAGGGTTTCAATGGGGTGTTTGTCCCATTTGATGAAATCTTGTTTTGCAAGTGGACCCCACACCTCGCTGCCATAAAGTGAAATTGGTTCAATGACACATTCAATTAGTTTTAGCCAAATTTTAATAGGTATTTCAATTTGAATGTGCTTTTTAATGGCGTAGAATGCCCTGCGTGCTTTCTCTCTCAGTTCATTCACTGCCTCATTAAGGTGTCCAGTTGAGCTTATTTTTAAACCTAAGTAATTGTATGCAGTGTGCAGTACTCTATACATGTTGTACCAATTGAGAACTTTGGTCTAATTCCAGGAGATCTGGATCTTCTCAGGAAAATCATTTGTTAGTATTTTTGGGGTTTACTGCCAGGGCCCAGGTCTGGCAGTACTGCTCTAGCAGGTCCAGGTTCTGCTGTAGGCTATGTGCTGTGGGTGACAGCAGAACTAGGTCATCTGTGAAGAGTAGGCATTTAAACTCTGAATTGTGGAGACTAACAACAGGGGCTGAGGATTTTTCTATTTTTCTAGTGGCAAATTCGTTGATGTAAATATTGAAGTGTGCAGGGCTCAGATTGCAACCCTGGCGAAGGCCCCGGTTAAATAATTATTTCCAATTTTAATGCTGCACGTATTGCCAGTATACATTGATTTAATTATGTCATACGTTTTACCCCCTACACCACTTTCAATAACTTTGTAGAACAGTCCTGTATGCCAAATAGAATCAAATGCTTTTTGGAAGTCGATAAAGCAAGCATATACTTTGGTATTATTTTGTTTATGTTTATATATCAGGGTGTGTAGGGTGTAAATATGATCAGTCATGCGATGTTTTGGTATAAATCCAATTTGGCTTTTACTCAAGACATTGTGCTTATTAAGGAAGTTTAGAACTCTTACATTGATAATACTACAGAAAACCTTCCCCAGGTTACTGTTCACACAAATGCCTCTGGAATTGTTAGGGTCAAATTTGTCTCTGTTCTTAAAGATTGGGGTTATGAGTCCTTGATTCCAGATGTCAGGGAAATTACCTACACTCAGGATCAAATTAAACATTTAACAAATTTTAATATAGCCAATTGAAATGTTGCACTAGTGAGTTTGAGCATCTCATTTAGGATGCCATCAGGTCCGCATGCTTTTTTAAATGTGAGAGCCTGAAGTTTCTTATAGAGCTCCTGGTCAGTAATAGTTTAGTTTCTTATAGAGCTCCTGGTCAGTAATAGTTTAGTGTCTTATACAGCTCCTGGTCAGTAATAGTTTAGTTTCTTATAGAGCTCCTGGTCAGTAATAGTTTAGTGTCTTATACAGCTCCTGGTCAGTAATAGTTTAGTTTCTTATAGAGCTCCTGGTCAGTAATAGTTTAGTATCTTATAGAGCTCCTGGTCAGTAATAGTTTAGTTTCTTATAGAGCTCCTGGTCAGTAATAGTTTAGTGTCTTATAGAGCTCCTGGTCAGTAATAGTTTAGTTTCTTATAGAGCTCCTGGTCAGTAATAGTTTAGTGTCTTATAGAGCTCCTGGTCAGTAATAGTTTAGTTTCTTATAGAGCTCCTGGTCAGTAATAGTTTAGTGTCTTATAGAGCTCCTGGTCAGTAATAGTTTAGTTTCTAATAGAGCTCCTGGTCGGTAATAGTTTAGTGTCTTATAGAGCTCCTGGTCAGTAATAGTTTAGTTTCTTATAGAGCTCCTGGTCAGTAATAGTTTAGTGTCTTATAGAGCTCCTGGTCAGTAATAGTTCAGTTTCTTATAGAGCTCCTGGTCAGTAATAGTTTAGTGTCTTATACAGCTCCTGGTCAGTAATAGTTTAGTTTCTTATAGAGCTCCTGGTCAGTAATAGTTTAGTTTCTTATAGAGCTCCTGGTCAGTAATAGTTTAGTTTCTTATAGAGCTCCTGGTCAGTAATAGTTGAGTGTCTTATACAGCTCCTGGTCAGTAATAGTTTAGTTTCTTATAGAGCTCCTGGTCAGTAATAGTTTAGTTTCTTATAGAGCTCCTGGTCAGTAATAGTTTAGTTTCTTATAGAGCTCCTGGTCAGTAATAGTTTAGTTTCTTATAGAGCTCCTGGTCAGTAATAGTTTAGTTTCTTATAGAGCTCCTGGTCAGTAATAGTTTAGTTTCTCATAGAGCTCCTGGTCAGTAATAGTTTAGTGTCTTATAGAGCTCCTGGTCAGTAATAGTTTAGTTTCTTATAGCGCTCCTGGTCAGTAATAGTTTAGTTTCTTATAGAGCTCCTGGTCAGTAATAGTTTAGTTCTTATAGAGCTCCTGGTCAGTAATAGTTTAGTGTCTTATAGAGCTCCTGGTCAGTAATAGTTTAGTTTCTTATAGAGCTCCTGGTCAGTAATAGTTTAGTTTCTTATAGAGCTCATGGTCAGTAATAGTTTAGTTTCTTATAGAGCTCCTGGTCAGTAATAGTTTAGTTTCTTATAGAGCTCCTGGTCAGTAATAGTTTAGTTTCTTATAGAGCTCCTGGTCAGTAATAGTTTAGTTTCTTATAGAGCTCCTGGTCAGTAATAGTTTAGTTTCTTATAGAACTCCTGGTCAGTAATAGTTTAGTTTCTTATAGAGCTCCTGGTCAGTAATAGTTTAGTTTCTTATAGAGCTCCTGGTCAGTAATAGTTTAGTTTCTTATAGAGCTCCTGGTCAGTAATAGTTTAGTGTCTTATAGAGCTCCTGGTCAGTAATAGTTTAGTTTCTTATAGAGCTCCTGGTCAGTAATAGTTTAGTTTCTTATAGAGCTCCTGGTCAGTAATAGTTTAGTGTCTTATAGAGCTCCTGGTCAGTAATAGTTTCGTGTCTTATAGAGCTCCTGGTCAGTAATAGTTTAGTTTCTTATAGAGCTCCTGGTCAGTAATAGTTTAGTTTCTTATAGAGCTCCTGGTCAGTAATAGTTTAGTGTCTTATAGAGGTCCTGGTCAGTAATAGTTTAGTTTCTTATAGAGCTCCTGGTCAGTAATAGTTTAGTGTCTTATAGAGCTCCTGGTCAATAATAGTTTAGTTTCTTATAGAGCTCCTGGTCAGTAATAGTTTAGTTTCTTATAGAGCTCCTGGTCAGTAATAGTTTAGTTTCTTATAGAGCTCCTGGTCAGTAATAGTTTAGTTTCTTATAGAGCTCCTGGTCAGTAATAGTTTAGTTTCTTATAGAACTCCTGGTCAGTAATAGTTTAGTTTCTTATAGAGCTCCTGGTCAGTAATAGTTTAGTTTCTTATAGAGCTCCTGGTCAGTAATAGTTTAGTTTCTTATAGAGCTCCTGGTCAGTAATAGTTTAGTGTCTTATAGAGCTCCTGGTCAGTAATAGTTTAGTTTCTTATAGAGCTCCTGGTCAGTAATAGTTTAGTTTCTTATAGAGCTCCTGGTCAGTAATAGTTTAGTGTCTTATAGAGCTCCTGGTCAGTAATAGTTTAGTGTCTTATAGAGCTCCTGGTCAGTAATAGTTTAGTTTCTTATAGAGCTCCTGGTCAGTAATAGTTTAGTTTCTAATAGAGCTCCTGGTCGGTAATAGTTTAGTGTCTTATAGAGCTCCTGGTCAGTAATAGTTTAGTTTCTTATAGAGCTCCTGGTCAGTAATAGTTTAGTGTCTTATAGAGCTCCTGGTCAGTAATAGTTTAGTTTCTTATAGAGCTCCTGGTCAGTAATAGTTTAGTTTCTTATAGAGCTCCTGGTCAGTAATAGTTTAGTGTCTTATAGAGCTCCTGGTCAGTAATAGTTTAGTGTCTTATAGAGCTCCTGGTCAGTAATAGTTTAGTTTCTTATAGAGCTCCTGGTCAGTAATAGTTTAGTTTCTTATAGTGCTCCTGGTCAGTAATAGTTTAGTGTCTTATAGAGCTCCTGGTCAGTAATAGTTTAGTGTCTTATAGAGCTCCTGGTCAGTAATAGTTTAGTTTCTTATAGAGCTCCTGGTCAGTAATAGTTTAGTGTCTTATAGAGCTCCTGGTCAGTAATAGTTTAGTGTCTTATAGAGCTCCTGGTCAGTAATAGTTTAGTTTCTTATAGAGCTCCTGGTCAGTAATAGTTTAGTGTCTTATAGAGCTCCTGGTCAGTAATAGTTTAGTGTCTTATAGAGCTCCTGGTCAGTAATAGTTTAGTGTCTTATAGGGCTCCTGGTCAGTAATAGTTTAGTTTCTTATAGAGCTCCTGGTCAGTAATAGTTTAGTATCTTATTGTTAAGGTGCGTGAATGAGGACCCAAAAGCGAATTAACGTAAACAGAGTTTCTTTAATAACGAAACATACGAAACAAAGCTCAGATGGACCGGCAGATTCCGACAGGACAGGACAAGGTTGCAGCAAACATGACGATAGTCTGGTTCAGGCATGCGTAACACAAACGAGAATCCGACAAAGACAGAAACAAAAACAGAGAGAGATATAGAGACCTAATCAGAGGGAAAAAGGGAACAGGTGGGAAAAGGGGTGAACGAGGTAGTCAGAGAAGACAAGGAACAGCTGGGAGAAAGAGGGGAAGAAAAGATAACCTAGTACGACCAGCAGAGGGAGACAGGGTGAAGAGAAAGGACAGAAACAAGACACAACATGACAATACATGACAGTACCCCCCCACTCACCGAGCGCCTCCTGGCGCACTCGAGGAGGAAACCTGGCGGCAACGGAGGAAATCATCGATCAGCGAACGGTCCAGCACGTCCCGAGAGGGAACCCAACTCCTCTCCTCAGGACCGTACCCCTCCCAATCCACTAGGTACTGATGACCACGGCCCCGAGGACGCATGTCCAAAATCTTACGGACCCTGTTGATAGGTGCGCCCTCGACAAGGATGGGGGGGGGGGGGGGGGGGGGGAAGACGAGCGGGGGCGCGAAGAACGGGCTTAACACAGGAGACATGGAAGACCGGGTGGACGCGACGAAGATATCGCGGAAGAAGAAGTCGCACTGCGACAGGATTAATGATCTGAGAAATACGGAACGGACCAATGAACCGCGGGGTCAACTTGCGAGAAGCTGTCTTAAGGGGAAGGTTCTGAGTGGAGAGCCAAACTCTCTGACCGCGACAATATCTAGGACTCTTAGTTCTACGCTTATTAGCAGCTCTCACAGTCTGCGCCCTATAACGGCAAAGTGCAGACCTGACCCTCTTCCAGGTGCGCTCGCAACGTTGGACAAAAGCCTGAGCGGAGGGGACGCTGGACTCGGCGAACTGAGATGAGAACAGCGGAGGCTGGTACCCGAGGCTACTCTGAAAAGGAGATAGCCCGGTCGCAGACGAAGGAAGCGAGTTGTGGGCGTATTCTGCCCAGGGGAGCTGTTCTGACCAAGACGCAGGGTTGCGAAAAGAAAGACTGCGTAAGATGCGACCAATAGTCTGATTGGCCCGTTCTGCTTGACCGTTAGACTGGGGGTGAAAGCCGGAAGAGAGACTGACGGAAGCCCCAATCAAACGGCAAAACTCCCTCCAAAATTGAGACGTGAATTGCGGACCTCTGTCCGAAACAACGTCTGACGGAAGGCCATGAATTCTGAAAACATTCTCGATGATGATTTGTGCCGTCTCTTTAGCAGAAGGAAGCTTAGCAAGGGGAATAAAATGAGCCGCCTTAGAGAACCTGTCGACAACCGTAAGAATAACAGTCTTCCCCGCTGACGAAGGCAGTCCGGTGACAAAATCTAAGGCGATGTGAGACCACGGTCGAGAGGGAATGGGAAGCGGCCTGAGACGGCCGGCAGGAGGAGAGTTACCGAACTTAGTCTGCGCGCAGACCGAACAAGCAGCCACGAAACGACGCGTGTCATGCTCCCGGGTGGGCCACCAAAAACGCTGGCGAATGGAAGCAAGCGTACCCCGAACGCCAGGGTGGCCGGCTAACTTGGCAGAGTGAGCCCACTGAAGAACGGCCAGACGAGTAGGAACGGGAACGAAAAGAAGGTTCCTAGGACAAGCGCGCGGCGACGGAGTGTGAGTGAGTGCTTGCTTTACCTGCCTCTCAATTCCCCAGACAGTCAACCCGACAACACGCCCCTCAGGGAGAATCCCCTCGGGGTCAGTGGAGGCTACTGAAGAACTGAAGAGACGAGATAAAGCATCAGGCTTGGTGTTCTTAGAGCCCGGACGATAAGAAATCACGAACTCGAAACGAGCGAAAAACTGCGCCCAGCGCGCCTGACGCGCATTAAGTCGTTTGGCAGAACGGATGTACTCAAGGTTCCTATGGTCAGTCCAAACGACAAAAGGAACGGTCGCCCCCTCCAACCACTGTCGCCATTCGCCTAGGGCTAAGCGGATGGCGAGCAGTTTGCGGTTTCCCACATCATAGTTACGTTCCGACGGCGACAGGCGATGAGAAAAATACGCGCAAGGGTGGACCTTGTCGTCAGAGAGGGAGCGCTGAGAAAGAATGGCTCCCACGCCCACCTCTGACGCGTCAACCTCGACAACGAACTGTCTAGAGACGTCAGGTGTAACAAGGATAGGTGCGGATGTAAAACGATTCTTGAGGAGATCAAAAGCTCCCTGGGCGGAAACGGACCACTTAAAGCACGTCTTGACAGAAGTAAGGGCTGTGAGAGGAGCTGCCACCTGACCGAAATTACGGATGAAACGACGATAGAAGTTCGCGAAGCCGAGAAAGCGCTGCAGCTCGACGCGTGACTTAGGGACGGGCCAATCAATGACAGCTTGGACCTTAGCGGGATCCATCTTAATGCCTTCAGCGGAAATAACAGAACCGAGAAATGTGACGGAGGAGGCATGAAAAGTGCACTTCTCAGCCTTCACAAAAAGACAATTCTCTAAAAGGCGCTGGAGGACACGTCGAACGTGCTGAACATGAATCTGGAGTGACGGTGAAAAAATCAGGATATCGTCAAGGTAAACGAAAACAAAGATGTTCAGCATGTCTCTCAGGACATCATTGACTAATGCCTGAAAGACAGCTGGAGCGTTAGCGAGGCCGAAAGGAAGAACCCGGTATTCAAAGTGCCCTAACGGAGTGTCAAACGCCGTCTTCCACTCGTTCCCCTCCCTGATGCGCACGAGATGGTAAGCGTTACGAAGGTCCAACTTAGTGAAAAACCTGGCTCCCTGCAGGATCTCGAAGGCTGAAGACCTAAGAGGAAGCGGATAACGATTCTTCACTGTTATGTCATTCAGCCCTCGATAATCTATGCAGGGGCGCAGGGACCCGTCCTTCTTCTTAACAAAAAAAAACCCCGCTCCGGCGGGAGAGGAGGAGGGGACTATGGTACCGGCGGCAAGAGCTACAGACAAATAATCTTCGAGAGCCTTACGTTCGGGAGCAGACAGAGAGTATAGTCTACCCCGGGGGGGAGTGGTTCCCGGAAGGAGATCAATACTACAATCATACGACCGGTGTGGAGGAAGAGAGGTGGCCCTGGACCGACTGAACACCGTGCGCAGATCGTGATATTCCTCCGGCACCCCTGTCAAATCACCAGGCTCCTCCTGTGAAGAAGAGACAGAGGAAACAGGAGGGATAGCAGACATTAAACATTTCACATGACAAGAGACGTTCCAGGAGAGGATAGAATTACTAGACCAATTAATAGAAGGATTATGACAAACTAGCCAGGGATGGCCCAAAACAACAGGTGTAAAAGGTGAACGAAAAATTAAAAAAGAAATGGTTTCGCTATGATTACCAGAAACAGTGAGGGTTAAAGGTAGCGTCTCACGCTGAATCCTGGGGAGAGGACTACCATCCAAGGCGAACAAGGCCGTGGACTCCCTTAACTGTCTGAGAGGAATGTCATGTTCCCGAGCCCAGGTCTCGTCCATAAAACAGCCCTCCGCCCCAGAGTCTATCAAGGCACTGCAGGAAGCTGACGAACCGGTCCAGCGTAGATGGACCGACAAGGTAGTGCAGGATCTTGAAGGAGAGACAGGAGTAGTAGCGCTCACCAGTAGCCCTCCGCTTACTGATGAGCTCTGGCTTTTACTGGACATGAAGTGACAAAATGACCAGCGGAACCGCAATAGAGACAGAGGCGGTTGGTGATTCTCCGTTCCCTCTCTTTAGTCGAGATGCGGATACCTCCCAGCTGCATAGGCTCAGCACCCGAGCCGGCAGAGGAAGATGGTAGTGATGCGGAGAGGGGGGCAACGGAGAACGCGAGCTCCTTTCCACGAGCTCGGTGACGAAGATCAACCTGTCGCTCAATGCGAATAGCGAGTTCAATCAAGGAATCCACGCTGGAAGGAACCTCCCGGGAGAGAATCTCATCCTTTACCTCTGCGCGGAGACCCTCCAGAAAACGAGCGAGCAAAGCCGGCTCGTTCCAGCCACTGGAGGCAGCAAGAGTGCGAAACTCAATAGAGTAGTCTGTTATGGATCGATTACCTTGACATAGGGAAGACAGGACCCTGGAAGCCTCCTCCCCAAAAACAGATCGATCAAAAACCCGTATCATCTCCTCCTTAAAGTCCTGATACTGGTTAGTACACTCAGCCCTTGCCTCCCAGATTGCCGTGCCCCACTCACGAGCCCGTCCAGTAAGGAGAGATATGACGTAGGCGATACGAGCAGTGCTCCTGGAGTAAGTGTTGGGCTGGAGAGAAAACACAATATCACACTGGGTGAGGAACGAGCGGCATTCAGTGGGCTCCCCAGAGTAACACGGCGGGTTATTGATTCTGGGCTCCGGAGATTCGAAAGCCCTGGAAGTGGCCGGTGGATCGAGGCGGAGATGGTGAACCTGTTCTGTGAGGTTGGAGACTTGGGTGGCCAGGGTCTCAACGGCATGTCGAGCAGCAGACAATTCCTGCCCGTGTCTGCCTAGCATCGCTCCCTGGATCTCGACGGCTGAGTGGAGAGGATCCGAAGTCGCTGGGTCCATTCTTGGTCGGATTCTTCTGTTAAGGTGCGTGAATGAGGACCCAAAAGCGAATTAACGTAAACAGAGTTTCTTTAATAACGAAACATACGTAGGTTCAGATGGACCGGCAGATTCCGACAGGACAGGACAAGGTTGCAGCAAACATGACGATAGTCTGGTTCAGGCATGAGTAACACAAACGAGAATCCGACAAAGACAGAAACAAAAACAGAGAGAGATATAGAGACCTAATCAGAGGGAAAAAGGGAACAGGTGGGAAAAGGGGTGAACGAGGTAGTCAGAGAAGACAAGGAACAGCTGGGAGAAAGAGGGGAAGAAAAGGTAACCTAGTACGACCAGCAGAGGGAGACAGGGTGAAGAGAAAGGACAGAAACAAGACACAACATGACAATACATGACACTTATAGAGCTCCTGGTCAGTAATAGTTTAGTTTCTTATACAGCTCCTGGTCAGTAATAGTTTAGTGTCTTATAGAGTTCCTGGTCAGTAATAGTTTAGTTTCTTATAGAGCTCCTGGTCAGTAATAGTTTAGTTTCTTATAGAGCTCCTGGTCAGTAATAGTTTAGTGTCTTATAGAGCTCCTGGTCAGTAATAGTTTAGTGTCTTATAGAGCTCCTGGTCAGTAATAGTTTAGTGTCTTATAGAGCTCCTGGTCAGTAATAGTTTAGTTTCTTATAGAGCTCCTGGTCAGTAATAGTTTAGTGTCTTATAGAGCTCCTGGTCAGTAATAGTTTAGTGTCTTATAGAGCTCCTGGTCAGTAATAGTTTAGTGTCTTATAGAGTTCCTGGTCAGTAATAGTTTAGTTTCTTATAGAGCTCCTGGTCAGTAATAGTTTAGTTTCTTATAGAGCTCCTGGTCAGTAATAGTTTAGTGTCTTATAGAGCTCCTGGTCAGTAATAGTTTAGTGTCTTATAGAGCTCCTGGTCAGTAATAGTTTAGTGTCTTATAGAGCTCCTGGTCAGTAATAGTTTAGTTTCTTATAGAGCTCCTGGTCAGTAATAGTTTAGTGTCTTATAGAGCTCCTGGTCAGTAATAGTTTAGTTTCTTATATAGCTCCTGGTCAGTAACTGGGAATCCAGTGGATGTTGATTGGTCAGTAACTGGGGAGTCCAATTGTCCCTCAATCCCTCAACATGGAGGGATCCAAGATGTCCCCCACCAGTACCCAGCACCTCTCCTCCGGACCGTACCCCTCCCAGTCCACGAGGTACTGCAGGCCCCTCACCCGGCGTCTTGAGTCCAGAATGGCCCGGATCGTGTACGCCGGGGACCCCTCGATGTCCAGCGGGGGGGGAGGGACCTCCGGTACCTCACTGTCCTGCAGGGGACCAGCTACCACCGGCCTGAGGAGAGACACATGAAACGAGGGGTTAATACGATAATAGGAAGGGAGTTGTAATCGATAACACACCTCGTTTATCCTCCTCAGGACTTTAAAGGGCCCTACACACTGCGGACCCAGCTTCCGGCAGGGCAAGCGGAGAGGTAGGTTTCGGGTCGAGAGCCAGACCCTGTCCCCCGGTACAAACACGGGGGCCTCACTGCGGTGGCGGTCAGCACTCCTCTTCTGCCGTCCACTCGCTTGTCGTAGAGATTCCTGGACGGCCCTCCAGGTCTTCTTGGAGCGCTGTACCCATTCCTCCACCGCAGGAGCCTCGGTCTGGCTCGGATGCCATGGTGCCAGGACCGGCTGGTACCCCAACACACACTGAAAAGGGGACACGTTAGTAGAGGAGTGGCGTAGTGAGTTCTGAGCCATTTCAGCCCAGGGAATGTATCGTGCCCACTCCCCTGGCCGATCCTGGCAATACGACCGCAGAAACCTACCCACCTCCTGGTTCACTCTCTCCACCTGCCCATTACTCTCGGGGTGATAACCGGAGGTCAGGCTGACAGAGACCCCCAAACGTTCCATGAACGCTCTCCATACCCGGGACGTGAATTGGGGGCCCCGATCAGAAACGATGTCCTCCGGCACCCCGTAGTGCCGGAAGACATGGGTGAATAGCGCCTCCGCAGTCTGTAGGGCTGTAGGGATACCGGGCAACGGGAGGAGACGGCAGGACTTAGAGAACTGATCCACAATTACCAGAACCGTGGTGTTCCCCTGAGACGGCGGGAGATCGGTTAGGAAATCTATGGACAGATGTGACCATGGCCGCTGTGGAACAGGGAGGGGTTGTAGCTTCCCTCTAGGAAGGTGCCTAGGAGCCTTACTCTGAGCGCACACTGAACAGGAGGAGACATAACCCTTAACGTCCTTAGCCAACGTAGGCCACCAATACCTCCCCTGAAGGCTCCCCACTGTCCTCGTCACCCCAGGGTGACCCGAGGAGGGTAGGACGTGAGCCCACCGAATCAGTTTGTCCCGAACACCAAGCGGCACGTACCTTCGCCCCGCTGGACACTGAGGAGGCGCGGGTTCAGCCCGTAACGCCCGCTCGATGTCCGAGTCCACCTCCCATACCACTGGGGCTACCAGCTTCGAGGCGGGAAGGATGGGAGTAGGTTTGGTGGACCCATCCTCCGTGTCATAAAGGCGGGACAGTGCGTCAGCCTTCACGTTCTGGGAGCCCGGTCTATAAGACAAAGTAAATCGGAACCGGGTGAAGAACATGGCCCACCTTGCCTGACGTGGGTTAAGTCTCCTAGCTGCCCGAATATACTCCAGATTCTGGTGGTCGGTCCAGATGAGAAAGGGGTGTTTAGCCCCCTCAAGCAAGTGTCTCCACACCTTCAGAGCTCTAACCACCGCTAGCAACTCCCGGTCCCCCACATCATAGTTACGCTCCGCTGGGCTGAGCTTCCTTGAGAAGAAAGCGCAGGGTCGGAGTTTTGGTGGCGTACCCGAGCGCTGTGATAGCACGGCACCCACCCCAGCCTCGGACGCGTCCACCTCCACTATGAATGCTAGAGAGGGGTCCGGATGCGCCAACACGGGCGCATCAGTAAACAGCGCCTTCAACTTGTTGAATGCTCCGTCCGCCTCTGCTGACCACTGCAAACGCACCGGGCCCCCCTTCAGCAGTGAGGTGATGGGATCCGCTACCTGGCCAAAACCCCGGATAAACCTCCGGTAGTAGTTGGCAAAACCCAGAAAACGCTGCACCTCCTTTACCGTGGTCGGAGTCGGCCAATTATGCACAGCCCTAATGCGGTCACCCTCCATCACTACCCCCGAGGTGGAAATGCGATATCCCAGAAAAGAGAACACGTATTTCTCAGCCTTGACGTATAGGTCATGCTCCAGCAGTCTACCAAGCACCTTGCGCACCAGAGACACATGCGCGGTGTGAGTGGCCGAGTAGATCAGAATGTCATCGATATAAGCCACCACTCCCTGCCCGCACAGGTCCCTGAGAATCTCGTCTACAAAGGATTGGAAAACGGCTGGAGCATTCTTTAACCCATACGGCATGACGAGGTACTCATAGTGGCCTGATGTAGTACTAAATGCGGTTTTCCACTCGTCTCCCTTCCGAATACGCACCAAACTATACGCGCTCCTGAGATCCAGTTTTGTGAAGAACTGCGCTCCGTGGAACGATTCCACCGCCGTAGCGATGAGAGGTAGAGGGTAACTATACCCCACTGTGATGGCGTTTAGACCTCTATAATCGATACACGGACGCAAGCCTCCCTCCTTTTTCCTCACAAAAAAGAAACTTGAGGAGACGGGTGAAATGGAGGACCGAATGTACCCCTGTCCCAGCGCCTCCGTGACATATGTCTCCATTGCCAACGTCTCCTCCTGGGACAGCGGGTACACGTGACTCTTGGGAAGCGCAGCGTCTACCTGGAGATCTATCGTACAATCCCTTCCCGGTCGATAAGGTGGTAATTTAGTCGCTTTCACTTTACTGAAAGCGATTGCCAAATCAGCATACTCGGGGGGAATGCACACCGTGGAACCCTGGTCTGGACTCTCCACCGACGTGGCACCGATGGAAACTCCCAAACACCTTCCAGAACACTCCTCTGACCACCCCTGGAGAACCCCCTGTTTCCACGAAATTTTAGGATTGTGCCGGGCCAGCCAGGGAGTCCCCAGCACCACTGGAAACGCAGGCGAGTCAATAATAAAGAAACTGATACGCTCCCTATGATTCCCCTGCGTCACCATGTCCAGTGGGACCGTGGTCTCCCTGACCATCCCTGACCCTAATGGCCGGCTATCTAGGGAGTGCACGGGGAAAGGAGAATCTATCGGCACCAGCGGAACCCCTAACTTAAGGGCGAGTCCGCGATCCATAAAGTTCCCAGCTGCGCCTGAATTGACGAGCGCCCTATGCTGGGAAGAGGGAAAAAAGCGAAGGAAAAAAGTTAAGACAAACATGTGGCCAACAGGGGGTTCTGGGTGAGTTTGATGCTGACTCACCTGGGGTGACCGAGAAGCGTTCCGCCTGCCATCTCTACTCCCAGACGGACCCCCCCAGCACCGATCAGACATGTGTCCTCTCCGACCACAGTTGGTGCAGGGAAGGCCTCCTCCTCCGGTACCCCTCGGCGCAGCCCCTCCCAACTCCATCGGAATGGGAGCGGAGGGGCTGGGTGGTGGAACGCACAGGACCCTCTCTGAACGCCCGCGGGCAGCCAGCAGATTATCCAGTCGAATGGACATGTCAATCAGCTGATCCAGTGACAGAGTGGTGTCCCGACACGCTAACTCCCGGCGGACATCCTCTCGGAGACTACACCTGTAGTGGTCCATGAGGGCCCTGTCGTTCCACCCAGATCCGGCTGCCAAGGTCCGGAACTTCAGCGCGTAATCCTGGGCGCTCCTCCTCTCCTGCCTGAGGTGAAATAGTCGTTCTCCCGCCGCTCGGCCGTCTAGAGGGTGATCAAACACGGCGCGGAAGCGACGGGAAAACTCTGGGTAGTGCTCCCGCGCTGAGTCTGGACCATTCCAGACCGCGTTCGCCCATTCCAGGGCACGACCCGTGAGGCAGGAGATGAGGACACTCACCCTCTCTTCTCCTGAGGGAGTGGGTCTGATGGTGGCCAGGTATAGCTCCAGCTGGAGCAGAAACCCCTGGCAACCCGCCGCCGCTCCATCATAAGCCCTCGGTAGCGTCAGACGGAGGGTGCTGGAGTCGGGAGATGGGGAGTCCGGAACCGTGGGTGCCGAAGGTGGAGAGAGGAGCCCACTCCTCTCCCATCTGTCCATTCTCTCCATCACTTGATTCATCGCGGATCCGATCCGATGAAGGACGGTGGTGTGGTGGAGAACCCGTTCCTCCATCGATGGGAGAGGGTTGGCTGCTGCTCCTGCTGACTCCATCAATTTGATAGGTGCGGGATTCTGTAATGCTCCGGGTGTCGTGGGTGTGGAGTCAAATGCAGGAGACAGAGAGTTCAATGCTGCGCGTCTTTTAATCGCACCAATGCACCACAGGGTGCTCACAAAAACGTTACGTTCCCAAAACACAGGGAATCAAAATGTACAATGGGAAACAATCCCGACCGGACACTAACACGTGCCTATACCACAGAGCCGAAGGTTTACATAGAAATAATCCCGCACAACAACCAGGCGGGCCGGCTGTCTAATAAAGACAAACTAATTAAACATTCACAGGTGCTACCACTCAACATACAAGGAGGGGAAGGAAAAACAATCAGTGGCAGCTAATAGGCCGGTGACGACGACCGCCGAGCGCCACCTGCCCGGGAAAGGGAAACACCCTCGGTCGGACTCGTGACACCAATAGATGTTGATTGTCCTTTATAGCTTTTTCGAATCCATTCAACTTCCCATGAATTTGCCATTGTTCTGCGTTTGTGTCAATTTGAACGGTGTTGTAGAGTGTTTTAAAATGGGTTGTCCATATGTCACCATTTTGTATCGCTAATTCCTCTTGTTAGATTTTTTTTCTTTATTCCAATTTGGCCAGAAGTTGTTTGTGTTTATGGACTCCTCAATTAGTGTCAGCTGCTTGCTGTTGTACTGTGCTTTTTTGGTTCTGAGTGTTACGTTTATAGAGTTTTAAAGTCTCACAGTAATGAAGGTGTAATTCACCATTATTTGGGTCTCTGTGCTTTAGGTTGGATAGTGTTCTAAGGTTTTTCCTCATGATTTTACCATCTGCATCAAACCAGTCGTCATCTGGGGGCTTTTTTTTAGTTGTATTTTTACCAATTTCAGTTGTGTATCTTTTGCCGTTTGCCTGAATATATAGTTGATGTTTTGCACTGCTAGATTGATGACTTCTTTACTGTGAGTGAATGTGGCTTGAATATATAGTTGATGTTTTGTACTGCTAGATTGATGCCTTCTTCACTGTGAGTGAATGTGGTGTCCAGAAAGTTATTTAAGAGTGCTTGGATATTTTGGTTCCAGGTTGCTTTCTGGTATTCCTCTGTGCTGTTTTGGGCCCATCTGTATGGGCTGTGAATGTGTGGTTGTTTCCATGTCTGTTCTTTTGAGGAACAACCTAATTTGGCTGTGATCAGACATAGGTGTTAGTGGCTTGACAGTGAATGAGCTGAGAGAGAAAGGGTCAATGTCTGTAATCACATAGTCTACTGTGCTGTGGCCAAGATGAGAGCAACAGGTGATTAAGGCACTTAGAAACAGTATGGCCTGTAATAAAGCTGTCCCCTCGTGTGGTCATTAGATCAAGTTGTGTTCTATCCCAGAGGAAGTAGTTCTCTCTCTCTCTCTCTCTCTCTCTCTCTGGGGTGAGGATAGAGGAGATTGATGTAGTGGTGCAGCTGTAGATTGCTTGAACCCAGACCCCCCCCCCCCCCCCCCTCTCTCTCTCTCTCTCTCACACACACACACACACACACACACACAAACGGTCAGGTAAATTATTTGATCTGAGCTCTCAACTTCAATTTTTTGTCTGTCTGTGGCATGACAGTAGCCATGGCAGTAGCTCTGTTATTCAGAGTATATGTAGTCTAGCATACTGTAGAAAGGGAACCATCCTTTGTTGCAGAGCACAGCCAGGTTCATTTCAGAAGTCTATTTTTTTAGTTCTGCCCTTTTACCAGAATGAGTGGAAAAGACATTAGACAAGCTAAAGTGCCTTGTGTTGATGTCAGAAAAGAGATTTGGCTTACAGACAGTCACACAGTTAAATGTTCTCTCTCTCTCTGCAGCAGTGTTACACTCCATCAGGCCTTGATCTTTCTATCTGTCTGTGCCCAGTAATCAGACAAAGGAAACCACCTAGCACACAGAGAGATTAAAAAAAAAACACAAGGAATGTGAAGGGAAAGGAAATGAATAAAGGCATCTCTCCCTCATAATTAGACATCACAATTATAGAACAAAGACTGACGTCATTGTAATTGGTAGAGGCCAGGAGTTTTCCTGACCACATGACCTGACCAGAAAACATAAACAAACCCGTGTAAAAGTCTATGACTTGAGTCCAGAGTTATTCCTGGTCGGATCACAAAAACTCCTGGTCTTGGCATTGGGACTGATGTAATTAGGTGGACAGACCAACATGAAAATACACTACAGTTTACTATCAAATAGAATACTACAGTACTCACTATACAATTCTGCAGATGTTATTGCGGGTGTAGCAAAATGCTTGTGTTCCTAGCTCCAACAGTGCAGTAGTATCTAACTAAATGCTTGTGTTCCTAGCTCCAACAGTGCAGTAATATCTAACAATTCACAACAATACACACAAATCTAAAGTAAAAGAATGGAATTAAGAAATATATAAATATTAGGACGATCAATGTCTGAGTGACATTGACTAAAATACAGTACTGTACGGTATATACATATGAAATGAGTAAAACAGTGTGTCAACATTCTTAAAAAGACTAGTGTTCCATTTAAAGTGACCAGTGATTCCATGTCTCTGTACACAGGGCAGCAGCCTCTAAGGTGCCAGGCTGAAGAATCGGGTGGTAGCCGGCTATTTAACAGTCTGATGGCCTTGAGAGAGAATCTGTTTCTCAGTCTCTCGGTCCCATCTTTGGTACACCTGTACTGACCTCACCTTCTGGATGATAGCGGGGTGAACAGGCCGTGGTTCTGGTGGTTGATGTCCTTGATGATCTTTTTGGCCTTCCTGTGACATTGGGTGCTGTAGGTGTCCTGGAGGGCAGGCAGTGTGCCCCCAGTGATGTGTTGGGCAGACCACACCACCCTCTGGAGAGGCCTGCGGTTGTGAGTGGTGCAGTTGCCGTACCAGGCGGTGATACAGCCCGGCAGGATGCTCTCAGTTGTGCATCTGTAAATGTTTGTGAGGGTTTTAGGTGCCAAGCCAAATTTATTCATCCTCCTGTGGTTGAAGATGTGTGGGTGGGCCATTTCAGATTGTCAGTGATGCTTTTCACCTTCTCCACTGCTGTCCCGTCGATATGAATAGGGATGTGCTCTCTCTGTTGTTCCCTGAAGTCCACAATCCAACATTCATTTTGTTGATGTTGAGTCAAAGGTTATTTTCCTGGCACCCCTTCGCCAGGGCCCTCACCTCCTCCCTGTAGGCTGTCTCTTCAATGTTGGTAATCAGGTCTACTGCTGTTGTGTCGTCTGCAAACTTGATGATTGAGTTGGAGGTGTGCATGACCACGCATGACCACGTGAACAGGGAATAAAGGAGGTGGCTGAGCACGCACCCTTGTGGGGCCCCAGTGTTGAGGATCAGCTTAGTGGAGGTGTTGCTTCCTACCTACACCTCCTGGGGGCGTCCCGTCAGGAAGTCCAGGACCCTGCTGCACAGAGCGGGGTTCAAACCCAGGGCCCCGAGCTTAATGATGAACTTGGAGGGTGAGCTTGGAGGGTGAGCTTGGAGGGTGAGCTTAATTATGAGCTTGGAGGGTGAGCTTAATGATGAGCTTGGAGGGTGAGCTTGAAGGGTGAGCTTAATGATGAGCTTGGAGGGTGAGCTTGGAGGGTGAGCTTAATGATGAGCTTGGAGGGTGAGCTTAATGAGGAGCTTGGAGGGTGAGCTTGGAGGGTGAGCTTGGAGGGGAAAAACACTGTCTTGAAAAACAAACACATTCATCAGTAATGAGGTCCTCAATCAGCTTTCTGATTTGACCTAGCGGCACCAAAACATCACATTTAGAATATTTTGAAGATTGTTCCACAAATAAGGTGCAAGAAAATTAAATCAGCTTTTAGTTAACTCAGTAGAGACCAAAGGAATTTCCCTGAGACCGGAGGTGGTAACTCGTATGTCTAAAGTTTAGTAATGATAGGTACAGTGGGACTTTATTGTAAAAGGGTTTTATAAATGAAAACATAGCAATGTATCAACCTACGTGACATCAAAGAGGGCCAACCAACTTTCTGGTAGAGAATGCTGTGATGACATCACAGAGGTGACTAAAATTGCTAACTAAAATAAAGTGCAGTGTGCTGTGGTACACTGCATCTAAGGCTTAAATGAAGTGGCAGCTGCTCACGATCATGACATCACAATCTGATCTGATTATTCTGACCAATGACCAGTCATCTTTTATTTGCAGATGTTTCCTCCTACTTTATAGGGCCAAGCGGTGTAGACTCTAGATTCTAGATGATCCTATCTTCCAATCAGGGATGTGTATGTAAATATATTTAAATCTGTATCAACACACCCACACGATCAGACTGAGAATTTCAATGGCAAAAGGAGGCTCAGAGAAATAATTATTTTCATGAAATCAACACACACAGTGATTTATTAGACATGCAGTGATGATTTTAAATAACATTTAGAAGACATGCAGTCTATGATGTAAAAACCCACACAAAACCACACATTCCTATAATATACAGTATTAAATAAAACAAATATGTGAGAACAATATCTTTTCTGAACAAATTTTTCATTTTGTCGTTATATTAAGATTGGTAGCAACATATGAAAACTGCTGTAGAAATCTGTTGCAGCTCAAGTCGACTACAGAACCCACAATGCAATGCTCTCTCAATGGGCTGGCTGGCTAGCAAGCTAGCTTGCAAACATAGCCACACACAATAATACCAAAGTCAATATCAGCATGTGAAGTAGCTAGTTAGCTGTAAAATCACCTAAACCTGTACCCAAACCTGTAGATCGATATGCCTCTTAGAGTGGAGTCTGACATTTGCAACGACCATGCAACGCCACATGCAATGCACCCTGGACTGATGAGGCAGACAAACAGGAGACATTTTGGTGGACCCTCTGTTAAATTACACATTTCTCGAGGTAGAAATCTCGCAAAAACATGATCAATGGCTCATTCGAGAGAGCGATAACCGCATTATCACATCGTCCAGTATTCAGAATCTGACATGTATGATTTTGATTTTACGATGACGTTTTCACAAAGTCTACAAGTCTACAGGTCTTACTCCTATTTAACTTCCAGTGTAGTGAGACTCAGTACTACGTCATACCTGACACATTTCTGCCTGCTTGAACGCCAATAGATATACATGAAAACATGGAATGTGTCACACCCTGACCATAGTTTGCTTTGTATGTTTCTATGTTTTGGTTTCTTTTGGGGCGCCAAACTTCCTGTGCTTACCGGGGGGGCTAGAGAGACCGGGCAGGCACCCATAGCACGGTGTCCCCAGTGCAGGTGCATAGCCCGGTGCGGTACATTCCAAGTGCCATGAAGCCGGCTCTATGCAGCTGGTCTCCAGTGCGTCTCCTTGGGCCGGCTTACATGGCACCAGCCTTGCGCACGGTGTCCCCGGTTCGCCTGCATAGCCCAGTGCGGGCTATTCCACCTCGCCGCACTGGCAGAGCGACTGGGACCATTCAACCGGGTAAGGTTGAGCAGGCTCGGTGCTCAAGAGCTCCAGTGCGCCTGCACGGTCCGGTCTATCCGTCACCACCTCCACACCCCAGCCCTCCGGTGGCAGCCCCCCGCACCAGGCTGTCTCTCCGGCTCATCCTTACAGGTGCTCCCGCCTGTCCAGCGCTGCCAGAGCCATCCTCCTCTCCAGCGCTGCCGGAGTCTTCCGCCTCTCCGGCGCTGCCAGAGCCTTCCTCCTCTCCAGCGCTGCCGGAGTCTCCCGCCTGTCCAGAGCTGCCGGAGCCCCTCTGCCCAGAGCTGCCGGAGCCCCTCTGCCCAGAGCTGCCGGAGGCCCTCTGCCCAGAGGCGCCGGAGCCCCTCAGCCCAGAGGCGCCGGAGCCCCTCAGCCCAGAGGCGCCGGAGCCCCTCAGCCCAGAGGCGCCGGAGCCCCTCAGCCCAGAGGCGCCGGAGCCCCTCAGCCCATAGGCGCCGGAGCCCCTCAGCCCATAGGCGCCGGAGCCCCTCAGCCCAGAGGCGCCAGAGCCCCTCAGCCCAGAGGCGCCAGAGCCCCTCTGTCCCGAGCAGCTGCCCCTCTGTCCCGAGCAGCTGCCCCTCTGTCCCGAGCAGCTGCCCCTCTGTCCCGAGCAGCTGCCCCTCTGTCCCGAGCTGCCCCTGGGTGGACAGATGTCCACCCAGACCCTCCCCAATAGGTTCAGGTTTTGCGGCCGGAGTCCGCACCTTGGTGGGGGGGGGAGGTACTGTCACACCCTGACCATAGTTTGCTTTGTATGTTTCTATGTTTTGGTTGGTCAGGGTGTGATCTGAGTGGGCATTCTATGTTGGATGTCTTGTTTGTCTATTTCTATGTTCCATATCTGGCCTGATATGGTTCTCAATCAGAGGCAGGTGTTAGTCATTGTCTCTGATTGGGAACCATATTTAGGTACACTGTGTGTTTGTGGGTGATTGTTCCTGTCTCTGTGTTTGCACCAGATAGGACTGTTTTGCACATTTATTGTTTTGTTAGTTATTTCATGTCTAGTTCCTTTATTAAAGAACATGAATAACCACCACACTGCATTTTGGTCCGCTTCTCCTTCACCACAGGAAGACCCTTACGGAATGACTCCGGGAATCGATAGAACATGGCTCAGAAATGAACAAAACATTCAAAATGGGTGACTCCTTTAAGCTTCACTAATAAATAAGCACTATATTTATTTAATTTGGAAGACATATTGAGACCTGCTTAATACAATATAAATAAACAACCCATCATACACAATACTATATATATATATATACAGTATAAACTCAGCAAGAAAAGAATAGTCCTTTTTTCAGGACTATGTCTTTAAAAGACAATAAGTAAACATCTAAATAACTTCCCAGCTCTTCATTGTAAAGGGTTTAAACACTGTTTCCCATGCTTGTTCAATGAACCATAGACAATTAATGAACATGCACTTGTGGAACGGTCGTTAAAACACTAACAGCTTACAGACGGTAGGCAATTAAGGTCACAGTTATGAAAACTTAGGACACTAAAGAGGCCTTTCTAATGACTGAAAAACACCAAAAGAAAGATGCCCAGGGTGCAATGTCTGTACTGTGAGATGCCTAAGACAGCGCTACAGGACGGACAGCTGATTGTCCTCACAGTGGCAGACCACGTTTATAACAACACCTGCATAGGATCGGTACATCCGAACATCACACCTGTGGGACAGGTACAGGATGGCAACAACAACTGCCTGAGTTACACCAGGAACGCACAATCCCTCCATCAGTACTCAGACTGTCCACAATAGGCTGAGAGAGGCTGGACTGATGGCTTGTAGACCTGTTGTAAGTCAGGTCCTCACCAGACATCACCGGCAACAACATCGCCTATGGGCACAAACCCACCGTCGCTGGACCAGACAGGACTGGCAAAAAGTGCTCTTCACTGAAGAGTCACGGTTTTGTCTCACCAGGGGTGATGGTCGAATTTCCGTTTATCGTCGAAGGAATGAGCGTTACACCGAGGCCTGCACTCTGGAGTGGGATCGATTTGGAGGTGGAGGGTCCGTCTTGGTCTGGGGCGGTGTGTCACAGCGTCATCGGACTGAGCTTGTTGCCATTACAGGCAATCTCAACACTGTGCGTTACAGGGAAGACATCCTCCTCCCTCATGTGGTACCCTTCCTGCAGGCTCATCCTGACATGACCCTCCAGCATGACAATGCCACCAGCCGTACTGTTCATTCTGTGTGTGATTTCCTGCAAGACAGGAATGTCAGTGTTCTGCCATGGCCAGCGAAAAGCCCGGATCTCAATTCCATTGAGCACGTCTGGGACTTGTTGGATCGGAGGGTGAGGGCTAGGGTCATTCCCTCCAGAAATGTCTGAGAACTTGCAGGTGCCATGAGGAGGAGATGCACTGCCGTACTTAATGCAGCTGGTGGCCACACCAGATACTGACTGTTACTTTAGATTTTGACCCCCGTTTGTTCAGAGACAGATTATTCAATTTCTGTTAGTCACATGTCTGTGGAACTTGTTCAGTTTATGTCTCAGTTGTTGAATCTTGTAATGTTCATACAAATATTTACACATGTTAAGTTTGCTGAAAATAAACGCAGTTGACAGTGAGTTTATATATACACTATATATATATATATATATATATATATATATATATACAGTATATTCAAATGCAAAAACACAGTCAAGGGAATCACAAATATAATGTCACAAATCACCCAGAAAAGCAGTAACACTCCTCCACAAATAACAATCAATACTTTAAACAGGACTTCCAGATGAAACGTATTTTGTCATTTGTCATTATTATGAAAACTAAAAAGCAGATTTACCTAGCTCGGTGGAGACCCTAGGAACTTCAAGAGTTAACCCATCCTGTGAATATGTTAGGCAACTAAGGTGTCTATACTTCGTCAGCCAAGTTAGAAAATACGGAAGTTTATGAAGTAGTGCCATGTAAATAAAAAAGGCAGAACATGTAGAGATCTTTACGGATCTTTAGCGAGGTCCGGCCAACATTTTGATACAAAACGCAGTGATGAGTATCAAAACTGCCACCTGTAACAAAGGGCATTAATATCACATAAATCTACTAACAATGTTTTTTCTGATAGATTTAGGCTGGTAGTTTAGCTGAAGTGTGTGGTCTTGTTATGATACAAATGATACTCCCTGTAATCACTTTCAACTACAGTACTTCTCCTGAACCTCCTTTTCAAAATGAGGGTTTTCCTAAAGACCCATTGTCCACATCTGTAGCAGCCAGTCAGAGCGGTGGATCTAATTAAAACAACTGGCAGAAATTCTTCACACTAAAACTGGTCAGCTAATCAAAGGGATTTTCTAAGTATTTTTTTCTCCCCAATTTCGTGGTATCCAATTATTAGTAGTTACTATCTTGTCTCATCGCTACAACTACCGTACGGGCTCGGGAGAGACGAAGGTTGAAAGCCATGCATCATCCGATACACAACCCAACCAAGCCGCATTGCTTCTTAACACAGCGCGCATCCAACCCAGCTGCACCAATGTGTCGGAGGAAACACCGTGCACCTGGCAACCTTGGTTGGCGTGCACTGCACCCGGCATGCCACAGGAGTCGCTGGTGCGCGATGAGACCTCCCTAACCACGCTAGGCCAATTGTGCATCGCCCCACAGACCTCCCGGTCGCGGGCGGTTACGACAGAGCCTGGGCGCAAACCCAGAGTCTCTGGTGGCACAGCTGGCGCTGCAGTACAGCGCCCTTAACCACTGCGCCAACCAGGAGGCCCTAAAATGATTTTCTAAAGCGTGGTATTTCAGCCAATCAAATATATTTTCTAAGGTGTAGTATTTCAGCAAGTCTTGCTCACTCTGCATGGGAAAATCAAAACATTTACTTGACAAAAAAAGACCATGGACACAAAGTAAGTAAACCCAATATACATTTCCTCTGACTCTTCTGGAGGGTTGGAGGGGTTTTGGGGAACGAAGGACAATAAACACACACACACACACACATTCCCTTAGCTAAAGGGTCTATAACAAAAGCAAATACCCTTGGTGGTGTTTAGGTCCTAGTTGTTTTAGCGAACCAGCTGTTTTCCCTTAGCAAAGCTTTGTGAAACTGCTGGCTTTCTCTTTCACAGGAATCCCAAACAAACTGACCCTTTCTCTGTTTGTCTCTGTGTCTGACCTCTCCTTGCGATGGCAGCGGTTCATCCAAACATTACCCATGAATACCAGACACCTTCTCTAACAGTGGGTCAATCCCAGAGACTGAGACCTCCCTGGTTTCTGGTCAGTGTTGTAGCTAGCTACCACTTAGATAAAACTCCTGCTGGTTTTCAATGGTACATAGTTGGATTAAGGGCATCTTTGTACAATATGTTCCATATAAAACACTCATCCAAATATGACGGCAAGGCATTTTGAGATTGCTTGATGTAGTGCTGGACGTAGTGCTGAGGTAGTGCTGACGTAGTGCTGACGTAGTGCCTGACGTGGTGCCTGACGTAGTGCTGACGTAGTGCTGGACGTAGTGCTGACGTAGTGCTGACATAGTGCTGACATAGTGCTTGACGTAGTGCTTGACATAGTGCTGACGTAGTGCTGACGTAGTGCTGACGTAGTGCTTGATGTAGTGCATGACACAGTGCTGACGTAGTGCTGACGTAGTGCTGACGTAGTACTGACGTAGTGCTTGATGTAGTGCTGACGTAGTGCTGGACGTAGTGCTGACGTAGTGCTTGATATAGTGCTTGATGTAGTGCTGACGTAGTGCTGACGTAGTGCTTGACGTAGTGCTGATGTAGTGCTGACGTAGTGCTTGATGTAGTGCTGACGTAGTGCTTGACGTAGTGCTTGACGTAGTGCTTGACGTAGTGCTGACGTAGTGCTTGATGTAGTGCCTGACGTAGTGCCTGACGTAGTGCTGACGTAGTGCCTGACGTAGTGCTGACGTAGTGCTTGACGTAGCCTGTCATAACAGTCGTTTTTGGATTGGAGTGACTCTCAAAAACGAATTCAATACTTATTTTTTTTTACACCAGTCTTGCTAAATCCGGGTCACACAGAGTATTCTCTTGGTAGTCTTTAACAAATATTATTTGGAACAAAACGATACACCTCACACACATGGTTATGGGCTTAAAAAAATAAGTCCCCTGTACCATGTCAGATAAAGAGTTAAAATGTGTTCAATCTTGAGTTTGCATCCCAATATGACACTTTACGTACATCACAGAAGACTGAAATATAACAAAACTGTTTCACATAAAAACACTGGATTTTCTGCATAAAAATCAACACGTTTATTCATTATGAAATTATGAAAAATATGAATAACATTCCACCCATGAGGCCACTAGAGGGCGCTTTGGT